>NW_021703782.1:72097255-72181375 GCF_005190385.1 Monodon monoceros
CTCTCTCTCTCTCTCTCTCTCTCTCTCTCTCTCTCTCTCTCTCTCTCGACGCATAATATGTAAGCTCTAAGTGACCGTGGTTTTTAGTCCATGTAGGGCAAGAGAGAGAGAGAGGAAATGCTCTGAAAGTGCTTTAAGTCCCTCTTTACTTTTTTCAGCTATATCCTTTTCTTTGTGGTGGATTTCTTTCTTTCTTTCTTTCTTTTTTAAGGTTTAATTATTTCCTTTTCCCTCCAAAAGGGGTATAATGACTACAATCACACAAGTTTATGGCAGAATAAGACATAGAAAACAGGTCACTCCACAGTCAGCTCAATGCCTTTTCAATGACAAGGTTTGTACAAGTCTTGAATAATACTTTAAAAATATTAGCTTGTAGTTAAATTTTTTTAATGTTAGGAAATTAAAAGAAATCACTAATTTTTCCATTGCAATAATAAACAAAAGTTATCCATGCGTCCTTATGTATATACATTATATTTAGTTCACTTAATATTTAATAGAGAAAATTACAAAATAAAAATAACACAGACTTATGTATCTACCACTTAAACTGAATAAATGTTAATGCTCATAATATTTGCTTAAAACGCTACGTCTGACCCAGTCACTCCAAACTCTCCACAAAGACCACCCTTAATATGAAGTTGGTGTGTATCGAAACCATTTTTTGTATGCTTTTATGGTATAGGAATCTCTATTCAAAATATATGTATTTTAACAAAATGTATTTAACTGATATAAAATTTATGACACTATGCAATTGTATTTTTGCACTTGACATTATGCTCGCATATGTATTTGCAGTGCTTTTCCTATTTCATTTTTATTGAGCAATATCTAGCATTATTTTATCAACCTTATCCTTTACCTGAGAGACATTTTGCCATGTTGTTGCATGGCTTTAGTATTTATACTTTATAATGCCTGGATAATCTCCCACTGAGTTGACAAATGATAGTTTGCTTTACTCTTCTCATATGGATTAGGTAATTATGATATTTTTTGGCTATGATAAATAAGAAAATAAAGAAGTAAGTATATGATACAATTTAGGATATTTGTATCTGAAATTAAGAGAAAGCCTCATTAGTCATGGCTTAAGCCATATTGGTATTGCTGTTTGCATAATAGACCAATAGGCTGCTTGCGACCTGAGTCGGGTTTTCTGTTATTCTTTTCCTCGTGATTTTTTTTTTGAAAATCTATTAATATTTAATTTGTTGAATTTCAATACAAAGGAAGTATAGTGCCATTAATTTTCCAATCCTTCAAGTTAATAAAGTCATAAGATCTCTTTTAATACAGCATAAACTGAAATATACAGAATTTGTCAGGAGATAGTCTATGAATGCTTTATGAATGAATGAATCAGCTGATTTTTTCAAAGGCAGGAGAAAGGCCAGTATTCCAGTTTGAAACCCACTAAATAGGGAATTCCTTCTTACTCAGGAGAGAAGCAGTCCTTTTATTTTATTCAGGCCTTCAACTGATTTGACAAGGCCCACCCACATTATGGAGGGCAATCTAATTACTTAGTCTATTGATTTAAATGTTAATCTCATCCAAAAATACCCTCACAGACATCCCGAGAATAATGTTTGACCAAATATCTGTACAACCCGTGGTCCAGTCAAGTTGGTACACAAGCATCACAGTTGGCTAGGGAGGCAACCAAAAGTGTCCCCTTCAGAGGTAAGGAACATCATTATATAGCTTTTTTGGTGTTTTTAATAGTAGTGTTTTCCCAAGAATGGATTATTGAGTTCAACTGATGGGAAACATTTCTAACACTTTTGATGTGTGTTTCCCAAATGTTTCCTTAAAAGACTTAAAATTTGCATAGTTTGTAGTAATGTTTCAGAACATGTGATTCCTGCCTTATCCCCAGCATTAAGTTTCTTAAAAAATTGGTTACTTATTAGGTGCAAACTGTTACTTATTATGGCTTTAATTTTCTTTTTTTTTTGACAAATGGGATACATTTTTGTCATGTTTGATTATCTCTCATATTTGTATTTTCTTTCTGATGCATTTCTCTAATGAAATCTTAGCAACTTAAATATTTTATAGGATTTTATATATTGTTTATCAGTATATAATATATAAAAATATATGTCTCTATTCTTTTGCTATCCCTTTTCCTATTTGTGACATTTCCACCAACCTGCTACTTTCCTTTTTATTTAAACGTTGTTGCATTTTTCTTATTACACAGGTGTTTTAATTTTCTTAATCTTACCCATTTTGATCTTTTATAATTTATTCTTTTATTTTAATCTTCTTCGTTGTGGTACTTTTCCTTCCTTCCTGTGATTTAATTTTAATCTGTTTAGAGTTTGTTATGGAATAAAGCATAGTTTTCTTAATATCATTTATTAAAGAAATGCTCTCATTGTTTTTATATGTTTATGATTTACAAATGTTATAGGTATGAATACATATGAATTTGGTGTGGAGGGGGCACAATTCAGTCCATAATATTCCAGTATGACTGTATTTGGAGATAGGGCCTTTAGGGAGGTAAAGTTAAATGAAATTATCAGGGTGGAGCCTGAATTCCATATGACTGGTGTCCTTACAAGAAGAGGAAGAAACAAGATAGATTTCTCTTTGTCTGTGCTCACAGAGAATAGGCCATGTAAGGACACATAGAAAGTGGCCATCTACAAGTCAGGAAGAGAGAGAGGTCTCACCAGCAACCGACCCCGATGGTACCTTGATCTTGGATCTCTAGCCTCCAAGACTGGGAGAAAATAAATTTCTGTTGTTTAAGCCACCCAGTCTGTGGTGTCCTGTTATGGCAGCCTGAGTAGACTAACACAATAACAATCTTAGACTTACTGGGATCTTTTCTTGAGAAAAGATCTATAGTTGCTTCCATTAATATAGTCTATTAGTAGAGGTCTCAGTTTATATAAATGTGTATGTAAACATAAAGTACCATCACAGCAAAATTTGGTTATTGTTTCTAGTTTATATTATATTTTGAGTGTAGTCTGCCCTTTTTTATATAATATTTTATTCAGGATATAAAATTATACTTTAAAACATGGTATATCAGTTCTTCTGAGTTTCTCTGTGGTACCTAACACAAAACATCATGGAGCAGAGCTTATAAACCAGTCTTTCCTGGCTCATCTAAAATGTAAGGGACCCACATGGCTCAGCATGTCTTCCTGGTGTTAGGAGCTAGAAATGTGAGTAAGGGCAGATGAGGACGAAAAGTGGCGTTTCCTAGGGTCGCTCTGAGGCAAATCTGACTAAGCTAAGGCGGAGGAGTTGACATTTGCGATTGTTATCATTCTAAGTAAAACCAAGAACTGAATGTAACTACTTAGCATTTTGATTCTACAAAACATCTAAATATTTTCTTACGCTGATTTCCACCTATGAGTGCGCTATTTGGGTTAAATATTTTAAACACCTTTTTAAAAATACAGATGACTTTTAATGATTTGTTTAGCATTTACCTGGGCTCCTATTAATGCGAGATTCTCTGGGAGACAAAAGGTGAATTAGATGTTGTCCTCAATGAGGCTATAAGAATAGTGTAATGAATGAGAACATCATGTTATGAAGGTTGTGTTTTGGTTGTCTACACGTTGGACTCTTTTGTCTGAATTGGCTGGACAGTTCGGCTCAGCTGCAGACTGATTTTATGTTTTCTTCAATAGCTTTAACTGAGTAATCAATTGATGTGTTGGCATTACATAGATGTGGCCCAAAATGAACAATTTCTTGCTCCAGAGTAGTTGAGTTTAGGCTATTCATTATCATTTAGGAAGAAAGAGTTTCCAAGAGAGAACAGAAATGATTCAGTATCTATGAGTTTATTTTGCTTTAAATTAGCAACTATGATGATGATGATGATAATAACAACAACAGCAACAATAATAATAAAAGCTTAGGAGCAGATGGGAGATTTGCCTCAACTCTTGAATGCTTCTTAGTGCTACCTCAGCACTGTGGAGGGTTCAGAAGGTTCAGTTGCTGATGGTGAGTCTTGGGCCTCTGCCTGGTCCGTGTTCTTCTGAGAATATTTCTGGAAAGAGGTTATTGTTTCAGCATTAATACTAGTCTCACTACTCTTTGATCTTCCTCTTTCACCACACGAAGGACTTCTGGGTGCTGTTCTTTGTTCAAACAAGGTTCAGCAAATCCCATTTTCAAATCTGATATTCGGGTCATCTAGATACCTCCAGGTCCATCAGGCCCCCTTTCAACAGGGCTGAGTAAGCATGGCTTAATTTTTTCCGGACTCTAGGGTACTGTGTGATTTGAGAGACAGCAAGTCCAAGTGTATAGGAAGCTAGTAGAACAGAATAGAATTTTTTTTGTTGGTCAGACTTTTAACTAAATTTAGTACTGATCCCTTGAGGAAGAAAGAAGAAAACCCTAATTCGACACCCAATTATTTTTAAAAAAGGATCTAAAGACATAGCAGGAAATTAGACCAGGCAGTTTGACACCAGTTAAATCTCAGAAGCATTTTAAAAAGATCAAATGCTGGAACATTTAAAAAGCACAGCTTGATAACAGTCAATTAAGGAAGCCTCAGGATGTGGCCAGGAGATTTTAGTAATTTGTGTGTGTACAGCATGGATGGAATTTCTAAAAGGGATTGCCATGAGAATCAAGAAAAACATGGTAAAAGTCATAAAGCAGGATATGGCTGTTTGACAAAGCCCTACGTTTTCTTTTTTTACTTAATAACTGAAGCATGGAATCCTGGGGACCAAAAAAGCCTGGCAAATTGAATTAATAGTTGAGTAAACTTGGGTATAAGTCAAGTTCAATTTCACATTTTTAGCAACTTAGTTTTGCTCAAACTGCTATTATTCAGTGATAGTAAGATTTGGGGGGTAAAGCGATCTGGTTATGGTAGGATCATCTAGGACAGTGCTTTTCTAAGTGTGGCCCATGGGCTGATGCTGTTCTGTAAACTGTTGTCTTCAGCAAGATAGGTGCAGAAATGAAGAATAAGTATTTATTTAGAAACTTTTATAGCAATGTGACCAAGTACTTTCCTGAAAACATGGACTTGAAATTTGTATATCTTTGCTTTTTTAAAAACGTCAGTCTTAGCAATTAATTTTATTGTATTTTAAAAAATGATAGGTCTGTGGCTTGTTGAAATAAAGAAATAGCCCTCCCCCACAAATAGTTTGAGAAGCACTGATCAAGATTTTTTTAAAAGAAATGGCATTTGAAGTATGATGGGTACCATGTTATTAGAAAATGCCAACCTATTTTTCCTGTTAGTAAAAAAATCCAAGCATAATTACCTTGAATACATTTATAAAATGGCTTTCAAAAATAGACATTCGAGGAAACTCATTGGGTTGAGAGATTACAGGATCTGAACAGAGTCTTTTGTCATGAGCTGTAGATGTAGCTAAGGCTACAGTATGAGGTGAAAGGTAGATTGGATCATTCTTCCAGTTCTTCCAGCCTTCCCTGTGTTAGAAATATACATGTCCTTTGCCGTGTGATTTTGCATTTCCTGTGACTATATGTCAAGGACGTTACCCTGTCCCACTGATATCGGGCTTCACCAGGTGATTTGCATTGGACAGTAGAATATGGGCAGAAGTGACAGTGTACCCGGTTCTGTGACAAAGCCTTAAAAGACGTTGTATATTTCTCTGGCTCTCTCTGGTTCGTGTGATCATCTTGAGAAGGGCATGCCCCAGCTGTCTTCGGCCCCTTCAGTATGAATCCAGGAATAAGACACTCAGAGCAAAGCTAAACTTAACCCAGTGCAGCCACACTGCCGCCTGAGATAGAGTCATCCCTGCCAACCCACAAACCTATGAGCCAGAAAAATAACTGCTTTTTGTTGTAGGCCATCTAGTTTTGAGGTGGTTTGTTATACAGCATTACTGCCGAAATAGCTGGCCAGCACAGTTGGATTATGATACATTCCATAGCCAACAAACAGTCTTTGGTTTACCTTTCCAGCCTGGAAACCTCTTCTGCATGTCATTCTCACATATTCAGCTACCTATTTGACATTTCAACTTAGATGTCTAATAGGAAGCTCAGGTGTAACATACTCAAATCTGAGCTCTTGATTCTCCTGCTCCAGTCCCAACCTACTCTACTTCTTGGTAAATGGCAGCTCTAGTCTATCAGTTACTCAGACCAAGGTCCTTGGGGTCATTCTTGATTTGTCACTTTTTTTTTTCATATCCCATATCTAGTGGGATGTGAAATACATTGAAATACATCCTGAGTCTGACCATTGCTCATCCCCTCCATCTGGGCTTCCCTAAGAAGCAGGGGAGCTGCTCTTTTTTATTCGGCTGTCAGTTCTGAGATCTGTTCTCCACATGCCAGATGGGCTATCCTTCAAAATATAAGTCACATCGTCTCATTCTTCTTCTCCTCCAAGTCCTCTCTTGCCTTCCCAACTCACTCAGACTTTCTTTCAGAGTCACTGTCGGGGCCTTACTGGCCCTACATGTTCTGGCCCCGAGTTTCTCAGATCTTACCCCCTCTCACTGCCCCCCCCACCCCCATCACTCTGCTTTAGAGACCTGGCCTTCCTGCTTCAGGTAAGTACACTAAGTGGGCTTCTGCTGTGGAATCTCTCCTTTGAATGCTCTCTTCCCAGATATCTGCAAGTTTTGCTTTCTTGTTCCCTTTAGGAATCTCCTCACATATCATTCCTTCCCTGATCCCATCTGGAATAGTAAAGACCACTCCGTCATGTTACATATTTATGATTTATTGTCTACCTCTGCTCACTAGAATGGAAGTTCTCCGAAAAGCAGAGACTGTCATTTACATGGCTGGATCCCCAGCATTAAGCACAGTCCTTGGCACATAGAAGGTGCTTATTAAAAATCTGTTGGTGAAAGCGTTAATTCAACATCTTTGGAAAGAATATGATTCTGTTAAGTTTTGAGTTTATTAAGTGTGAGTCAGGTATTCATGTGCTGACTGATGTTAGTGAAAAGTAAAAAAAGACTCAACTTTCTGTTTTTAACAAGAAATTGATGTTGGCCGAATAGACAGAACAATATTTTGGTCCTGGATTTTAAAGACAAAGAGCACTTGGTTAACATTAGTATGAGGAGCATTTTGATTTTAACATTGAAGACATGAAAATAAGTTACATTCAGGGTTTTTGGTTTATATGTGGCATTCTATAAGGATTGTTTTTGAAATCAATCCATTTTTGAACAAGGTCATTTACAGAGCTTGCTCATAGACAGAAGGTAAGAAAGAATTCTAGAAAGAATTCAGGGAATGTAAGAAGCATTTTTACTTTAGGGGGAAAAATAACACTTCCTCCAAGAACCTATGGGAAGATGAGGTTGGCCAGGTAGGAGGTGGTGACTGTCACTCTCAGATCTTGCCCACACTGGCAGTTTTCTGGCATTTCGGTAGCACACGGTTTTGGTGAGGATTCAGTATGTTATTTCAGGAGCAGAATCTCTGCCAAGATCATGAAGGGAGTGCAAACTCCAGGAAATCTTGTAAAAGAAGCAAAAATGTTGTCATATGCTTGGATGTCAGGCCAGCTGAGGCAAAACTGCAGCATACCTAGACCCTAGTCCTACCACATATGGTAATTCTGGGTCTTCCATCCGAAGTTCCTGCTCAGAGGTGACAGGAACATAACTTCAAAATCGACTCCTCAGTATTAGGCTGCTAATCTCCATATGTATGTACACGAATCAGTCCTTTAATTATTTCTATAATTACAGTGTTGCAAGTATTGCATAGGACTATGAGCACCGATACATATTACAAAAAGGCGAAAATGAAGGGAAGAATACCGTCGTCTTTGGGGAGAAAAATCTCTTAATTTTATTCTAACTTATTTTGTCTTAAGTGAACACAAAAGATGTTTAATTTTCTCTGGTGAAGAAAGGGGGGTGTAAATAACACTTGTTAAATAACTGTGCCAGGCACAATGCTAGGAGCTTCACATATGTTTCCTTGGTATAATACATAAATTTGTATCTGTGTATAACTTCTTTGATTCCAGAGTGAGATGTTCTCACAAATGCTTAGGCTGCAGCTGAGACAAAAGCAAATTTCCCCGGACAGGCTACCTAAGACACAGAAATGTTGAGTGTTTTGCTTAAGACCACACAGCAAGTCGAGTAGGGCAAGGAAAACTGTTTTACTCTCATTCAGGATAAAAGCTTCCATGGAAGTATCAGCTGTTATTGTAAGTTGCATGGACAATTTACACTCTGACATTTAGCAGTATTACAATATAGGTTGTTCTGTGTGATGAATATTCAGTGAAACAGGTCTCCCATTGCCTCAGATAAGAAACTTTAAATTATTCAATAGCTTCACCTTAGTCTTTTGGCTTTTTCTTCCTGCATTCACAAGGACCCTTTGAAGCAAAGCCTAGTGCATTTTCTGGCCTTTGTGGAATTAGAAGAGTGACATAAAGTGTTGCAAGAAGTGTGTTATTGGGGAGGGGGAAGGGGAAGCTGGGACAAAGTGAGAGAGTGGCATGGACATGTATACACTACCAAACGTAAAATAGCTAGCTAGTGGGAAGCAGCCGCACAGCACAGGGAGATCAGCTCGGTGCTTTGTGACCACCTAGAGGGATGGGATAGGGAGGGTGGGAGGGAGACACAAGAGGGAGGAGATATGGGGATGTATGTGTACGTATAGCTGATTCACTTTGTTACACAGCAGAAACTAACACACCATTGTAAAGCAATTATGCTCCAATAAAGATGTTAAAAAAAAAAAAAAAAAAAGTGTTGTCCTTGTCCTGAACTCCCGCACATCTTAACGGCTTCTATATCAGGAAGAGCCTGTAAGTGATGCCTGGGGTGGCTGTTGGCTGCCTTCAGCCTGATCAGCAGCAGCAGACATCATCACAAGTGCAAAAGGTACTGCCAGCCAACTGCCAGGGGTGCCTTGGGGGTTGGGCGAAATGTACAATGTTTGTTTACAGGAAGGGTGAAAGAAGAGGTTCTTCTTGTGGGATGTTTGAAAAATGGACCGTATATTTTTCTCCAGTGGAAATGCCACTTCTCTGATTTTTTTCACTTCCATCTGCTTCACCTATATATGATCTCCGTGCAGTCTTTTCTGAAGTACTGTGCAGTATTTGAAAATGAATTGAATCCTGAAAGCTTTTCTCTCTATTTTTTTCCCCCTGGTAACTGTACAAATCCATTAAGCATTTCTTTATTCCCTAGGGGTTGAGTGATTTATTATCCTGACCCTGCTGGTCAGATAAACAAAAACCTAACTCAGAATGAACAACTGTCTCTGTTTCTTTGAGTGATGGGCAGAGAATTTTAAATAATGGTTGGTGTTTTTGAAAAATGGAGGAAAAGCAAGAAAAGAAAAATACTCGATTTTCACTCAACATTAGCTGTGGGGAGCTATAAGCAGAAAATTTTGTTTTTCTTCTACTCTCTGAAAATATGTTCTTCATTTATTTTCTTTATTGGAAATTAAGCACTTTCATTAAGAAAATGTATAAAGTTAGTAAATAATACAGTCCTTTCTTTTGTTTGTTTGTATTTAATTTCTTTGGTCTCAGTTTTCTTCTTTTTAACTTGGGGTGAGGGGGACTAGTAAGTGGTTTCTAGTTTCATTTATGGATTTGTTCATCGGTTGTTCGGATTACTTACTTTGTGCCAGGTTCAGTGTTAATACTTGAGAAAACAGGAGATGGGAAAATAAAATCTGCCCATAAGAAAAGGGCACGTGACCCAGCAATTACCTGCACATACAGAGTCATACACTCCGATGAGGCAGCGATGGAGACGTGGGCAGTGCAAAGTGGGGTCAAAGGATCTGCCAGGCACTCAGGCAGGGTTTCAAAAGTAGTGATGTTCGTGTTGGGTCTTGAAAAATGTTTGCATAGTGTTAAAATATAGAGAAAACTATTGCTAGCTAAGGAATATAACTATGCACACATGAGGAGGACTGCTCAGATCTGGGCTAGAAAGAGATGGGGCTAGAGATGCTGACATTTGTCAACATGTAGGTAGTGCAGTGACCTGGGAGGGATACAGTCTGGAGTGAGAACATGAATGCTGAACGGGTATCTCTGGGGGATAGAATTGCAAGTAACTAGTGGGCATGGAAAGAGAGATTCACAAAGAGAACTCGAAAGGTTGTATGTACCCAGAGGTAGAAAGAGAACTGAGAGTGATATGACAGCTTAATAATCAAACTTTTCATTTTGGAAAAATCTAGACTGAATCACACCCTATGGTTTTATCTTCTAGGTTACCAGTTTTCTGAACAAGTACACAATTAAATATTTAATGTGAAAATACAAACGACATGAATTACTGAACACTATTATGTTTTTAATTAATATTGAAGGTACACAAAAAAGACACCTCTACAAGCACTTACATTAAGATATGATTTAAAGGTATTTGACAATAAGATACAATTATCTCCCTATCAGATTGGTGAAGATTACAGAGATCGATACCACTCACATTATCTGGAAGGCCATCTTGCAGAGTATATAAAGATCTAAATGTGCCTAATCTTTGACTCTGAAATTCTGCTTTCAGGAATTCATTTATTTATTTAGCAACATTTGCTTAAGGTCTTTTTTTAAATTAATTTGATTTATTTGTTTTTATTTATTTTTGGCTGCGTTGGGTCTTCATTGCTGTGTGCGGGCTTTCTCTAGTTGTGGTGAGTGGGCGCTACTCTTTATTGCGGTGCACGGGCTTCTCATTTTGGTGGCTTCTCTTGTTGCGGAGAACGGGCTCTAGGCACGCAGGCTCAGTAGTTGTGGTGCACGGGCTTAGTTCCTCCATGGCATGTGGGATCTTCCTGGACCAGGGCTCGAACCCATGTCCCCTGCATTGGCAGGTGGACTCTTAACCACTGCACCACCAGGGAGGCCCAGGAATTTATTTTAAAGAAATAGTATATATACATTCTTTGTCCAACAATAAGAGACTATTGAAATACATTTCACTGTACAGTAGAATATTCCCTGAAAATTAAAATGACGAGTCAGAAATACATTTATTGACATGAAAGGATGTCCTCATATTATTGCTGAAGTATAAAAAGCAGATTGTAAACAGCATATATAGGTTACTTTATTTATTTATTTATTTATTGTTTTGCTGTATGCGGGCCTCTCACTGTTGTGGCCTCTCCCATTGCGGAGCACAGGCTCCGGACGCACAGGCTCAGTGGCCATGGCTCACGGGCCTAGCCGCTCCGCGGCATGTGGGATCTTCCTGGACCGGGACATGAACCCGTGTCCCCTGCATCGCCAGGTGGACTCTCAACCACTGCGCCACCAGGGAAGCCCCAGTTACCTTATTTTTAATTTGCAGTACATATAGAAAGTGGCTGGAAAGATCTACATCAAATGTTAACTGTTTTATCTGGGGACAGTTCTCTAGGTGATTTTCACTTTATAATTTTATAACGTTTTGTAATGTCTTTGTGTTTTTGTTGTTTTTGCAGTGAGCATGTATTATTTTCACAATCTGATTAAAACACTTCTAATTAAATTATCATGTCATTGACTTGGAAATTCCGTTGGCCACTACTACTTGAAAAAGACCAGTGCTTGACCATCTTTAATGGGCATATGAATCACCGGTGCAGACGTGTGTGTGATTCAGGAGGTCTGAAGTGGGGCCTGGGACTCTGCATTTCTTACAAGATCCCAGGCATTGCCTGGTTGTGGACCACATTTTGAATAGTAAAGTCTTAGTAAACTATGAAAACCTGTTTTCTAAGATTTTATTGCTTTTCTTGTGCCTATTACAGGCAGAAACATGCATGGAACAGTAAAACACTTCTGGAACACAAAACTGCAACAATTTTGTTATCATTTAATTGTTCTCTTAACTACTTGAGTAAATGGATTCCATCTCCGTTCAGTCCAGAGATACCCAAGGTCCTCTTGGATTCATATGGCTATCCTGGACCACCTAAGCTCATAGCAGGGCCTTCTGCTCAAAATAGCCTCATTCTATAGAGCTTCTTGGGTAACATACTCACTTGAAGCTTGCTACTCATGTTTCTTTTGCTTAGAACATTAAATTGGTGATTTTTCTCTGATAAAATAATCAATGCTTAAATGTAAATACCTTCTTGGCTTTTGAGCGTTTTCCAAATTGCTTTAACTTCTTTTTTTTTTTGCATTTTTAAAACTGAAGTATAATTTATACATAACATTATATTAGTTTCAGGTGTATAACATAATGATTCAATATTTGTATATATTGTGAAATAATCACCACAAAGTCTAGTTAACATCCATCACCTTACATAGCTACACAAAATTTTTTTTCTTGTGATGAGAACTTTTAAGATCTACTTTCTTGGCAACTTTCAAATCTGCAATACAGCATTGCTAACTATAGTCACCATGCTGTATATTACATCCCCATGACTTATTTATTTGATAACTGGAAGTTTGTCCGTTTTAACCCCTTCACTCATTTCTCCCACCCCACCCTCTGCCCACCACCAGTGGCAACCACCAATCCGTTCTCTGTATCTATGAGCTTGTTTTTTTTTTTTAATTTTCTTTTTGTTTTTTTAGATTCCACATATAAGTGAAAGCACATAGTATTTGTCTTTCTCTGTCTGACTTATTTCACTTAGCATAATGCCCTCAAGTTCTACCCATGTTGTTGCAAATGGCAAGATTTCATTCTTTTTTTTAATGACTGAATAATATTCCATTATTTATATATGTACATACCACATTTTCTTTATCCATTCATCCATCAGTGGACACTTAGATTGTTTCTGTATCTTGCCTGTTGTAAATAGTGCTGCAGTGAACGTGGGGGTTCATGTATCTCTTTGAGTTAGTGTTTTCATTTTCTTCAGATAAATGCCCAGAAGTGGAATTACCAGATCATATGGTAGTTCTATTTTTAATTTTTCAAGGAAACTTCATACTGTTTTCCATAGTGGCTGTACCAGTTTACATACCCACCAACAGTGCACAAGGGTTCCCTTTTCTCTAATCCTCACCAACCAATACTTGTTGTTTGTATGTAAAAATTATAGCAGGAGTGAGGTGATATATCGCTGTGGTTTTGATTTTCATTTCCCTAATGATTAGTGATGTTAAGCGTCTTTTCATGTACGTGTTGGCTCTCTGTATGTCTTCTTTGGAAATATGTCTATTCAGATCCTCTGCCCAATTTTTAATTGGATTGTTTGGTTTTCTTGCTGTTGAGTTGTATGAGTTCTTTATATATTTGGTGTATTAACCTCATCGGATTTATGACCTGCAAATATTTTCTCTCATTTTGTAGGTTGACTTTTCATTTTGTTGATGGTTTCCTTTGCTGTGCAGGTTTTTAGTTTGATGTATTCCCACTTGTTTGTTTTATCTTTTGCTGCTTTTGCTTTTAGTGTCAGATTCAAAAAATCATTGCCAAGACCTATATCAAGAAGCTTACTGCCTATGTTTTCTTCTAGGAGTTTTGTGTTTCTGGCCTTATGTCTTAAGTCTTTACTACACTTAACTACACTTTAAGTTAATTTTTGTGTATGATATATGATTGTGGTTGAGTTTCATTCTTTTGCACGTGGCTTTCCAGTTTTCCCAACACCATTTATTGAAGAGACCTTTCCCCATTGTATATTCTTGACTCCTTTATTGTAAATTATTTGACCATATATGTGTGTGCGGGTTTACTTCCAGGTTCTCTATCCTGTTCCATTGATCTTTGTGTCTACTTTTATGCCAATACTATACTTTTTGATTACTATAGTTTTGTAATACAATTTGAAATCAGGAAGTGTGATGCCTCCAACTTTGTTCTTCTTTCTCAAGATTGCTTTGGCTATTTGTGGTCTCTTGTGGTTCCATATAAATTTTAGTATTGTTTGTTCTGTGAAAAATGCCATTGCAATTTTAATAGAGTTTGCATTGATCTGTAGATTGCTTTGGGTAGTATGTTCATTTTAACAATATTAATTCTTCTAATTCATGAGTATGGACTATCCATTTATTTGTACCCTCTTCAATTTCTTTCAATAATGGCTTGTAGTTTTTAGTGTGTAGGTCTTTCATGTCCTCGGTTAAATTTATTCCTGAGTATTTTATTCTTTTTGATGTACCTGTAAATGGGATTGTTTTCTTAATTTCTCTTTCTGATAAGTTTTTAAATGAATGTATAGAAATGCAACAGATTTTTGCATACTGATTTTATATCCTGTAATTTTACTGAATTCTTTTATTAGCTATACCAGTTTTTGGTGGAGCCTTTATATATAATATTATGTCATCTGCCAATAGTGACAGTTTAACTTCTTCCTTCCCAGTCTGGATTCCTTTTCTTTCTTTTTCTTCCCTAATTGCCCTGACTAGGGCTTCTAATATTATGTTGAATAAAAGTCGTGAAAGTGAGCATTCTTGTCTTGTTCCTGATCTTAGAGGAAAAGCTTTCAGCTTTTCACCATTGAGAATATTGTTAGTTTGGGGCTTGTCATATATGGCTTTTCTTATGTTGAGGTACATTCCCTCTGTACCGACTTTGCTGAGAGTCTTTATCATAAATGGATGTTGAATTTCGTCCAGTGCTTTTTCTTTATCTATTGAGATGATCATGTTATTTTTATCCTCCATTTTGTTAATGTGGCATGTCACATTACTTGATTTGCAGATACTGAACCATCCTGGCCTCCCTAGAATAAATCCTACTTGATCATGGTGTGTGATCCTTTTAATGCATTGAATTCAGTTTGCTGATATTTTATTGAGAATTTTTGAATCTGTGTTCATCAGGGATATTGGCTGGGCTGTAATTTTCTTTTCTAGTGACATTCTTGTCTGGTTTTTTTTTTGTTTTATTTGCGGTACGCATGCCTCTCACCGTTGTGGCCTCTCCCGTTGTGGAGCACAGGCTCCGGACGTGCAGGCTCAGCGGCCATGGCTCACGGGCCCAGCCACTCCGCGGCATGTGGGATGTTCCCGGACCGGGGCACGAACCCGTGTCCCCTGCATCGGCAGGCGGACTCTCAACCACTGCACCACCAGGGAAGCCCTCTTGTCTGGTTTTGATATCAGGGTACCGCTGGCCTTGTAAAACGTGTTTGGAAGCATTCCCTCTTCTTCTTTTTTTAAGAAGAGTTTGAAAAGGATTGGTATCAATCCTCTTTGACTGTTTGGTAGAATTCACCAGTGAAGCCATCTGGTCCTGGACTTTTGTTTGTTGGGAGGTTTTTGGTTACCTATTCAATCTACTTACTTATAACTGGTCTGCTCAGATTTTCTGTTTCTTCATGATTCCGTCTTAGAATGTTGCATGTTTCTAGGAATTTATTTCTTCTAGGTTGTCAAATTTGTTGGCATATAATTGTTCATAGTAGTCTCTTATGATCCTTTGTATGTCTGTGGTATCAGTTGTAATGTCTCCTCTTTCGTTTTTTATTTTATTTGAGGTCTTGTTTTTTCCTTGGTGAGTCCAGATAAAGATTTATCAATTTTGTTTATCTTTTCAAAAAAACAGTTTTACATTTCAGTTATATTTTCTACTGTCTTTTTAGTCTCTATTTCATTTATTGCTCTTCTAATCTTTATTATTTCCTTCCTTCTACCAATTTTGGGCTTCATTTGTTCCTGTTTTTCTAGTCCCTTGAGGTGTAAATTTAGGTTGTTTGAGATTTTTCTTGTTTCTTGAGGTAGGCATTTATCTCTATGAACTTTCCTCTTAGAAATACTTTTGCTACATCCCATAAATTTTGGTGTGTTGTATTTCCATTTTTGTTTTTCTCAAGGTATTTTTTGATTTCTCCTTTGATTTCTTCTTTAATCTGTTGGTTGTTCAGTAGCACGTTGTTTAATCTTCACATATTTGTGAATTTTTCAGTTATTTGCTGGTAATTGATTTCTAGCATGTCTATAGGTTATTAATTTTAAAAAATGAATAAAGCGGCAAATTCAGTCCAGACAGGGTTAAGAGGGATAGATTTTCCCAAAATATGTCAGACTCTGCTTACCAACACAGCTATCTACTCAGGTTTTAGTCAAATCTATCCCCTATTCTAACTTATATTATTAAGCTCACACAAATTAATTTAATAGTTTTGCAATTCAGTTAAAGGGCTCATCTAATTTTCAAAAAGAACCCAGATTGCTAAATGAACCCTCTCAACCTGCTTAACTAACCGAAATTTCTATTTTATATTTGTTGTTCTTGCTAATGAGCTAACTAATAAAGCAGTTGGTATTAACAAGATTTATTTCTAAACCTATAGTTTTTGTGTTAGTAAAGGACAGAACTATGGCAATATGCCATGTATTGATTTATTGTTAATTCACTTATTTGATATAGTTAGTTTGACTACAACTTGGGTTTCTTTAGTGTAAAGTAGTTCTTATGCAGTTGGTAAATAAAGAAATGATGTCAGCAGAGACAGATTTACCTTAAAGCTGAGAAGCTTTTTGTTCACATGATGGTGTGTTTTTATAACATTTACTAAAATAAAGTACATAATTTAACCTCCATAAATTAAGTTTTCTATCTGTCTCTCATCCACCCCGCCCCCCTTTTCCTGTTAGACTTTTCTGTGAGATATGCAATAGCTGAAGTTTGGGAGTTGGTGCCTTTGTAATGAGCAACCAGTGAGGTTTGGGAACTGGTGGATCAGATCCAGAAGATACCAACAGCAGCAATTCAATGAGAGCTAGAGATACATTTTTAAAATAATTAATGACCGGGCTCTTGGGTCATTAGATAATCCAGCTAATAAAAGGAAGGAATAATATGAATACATTGGAGAAGTGTTTACATTTCCTGTTGACCTGACACAAAAGATGATCATTGACAAAGATAACATAAAACTCATAATATGGCACTAGAGAGATGACAACTAACTTGTTAATGGATGCTTAAAATTCCAAGAATGTTTAAGAGTTGTCATTGCATGGGGAAACTTGAAGAACTCTGCAGTCCTACATATATAAAAGACATTTGATATTTTCCCAAAGTTAGCAAGAATTCTAAACGTGTGTAAGACTTTACAGTAACAAATCATGGAGCTGAAAAAAATGTTTCTAAACTTTCAGTAAGGAAAAGCAAGTTTTGGACAACCTTGATTGAGGAGGGACTGAATTTTATTTTCTGTAAAGAAAATATTAAATTTTGTCATCATACAAAGAGACAAAGTGGACACAAACAAAAATACAAGTAGCAAGTATTATAGAGGCAGGCCAGGAAGTTAATTAGTAAAAGTATATATTTCTTCTGGATCTGTAAAGTTCTTGGCAGTTATCAGGATTTTAAAAACTATTAATTGTTATGACTTACTTGCCTGCTATTATAAATGAATAGTCACTTTTCAACCAAATTTTACATTTATAATGTTGCATTTTTTTTCTTAAAGAAGGATCTTAAAAGTGTAGAAGCTTCAAGTCCCGTAAAACATAGATATGTCCATGATATCAGAATAACTTGCAAGTCTAGTTGGCTTATATGGGATGTTTTTTAGCATGTTAATATTTTGAAGCCAAGAGCAAGGGTCTCTGCAGGAACTCACCTGCTAGCTCGCCGGAGAAGTAGTACTTGGCCTGCCCCCCTCATTTTCCCTGTGTGACCAAGGTCACTGCACTTGGGTTCAGGGGATTCTTCAGAGTTGAGCAACCTAATTAAATCTGCCCACTTCTCCATGCAGATAATAATCAGCCTTTCGGAGTCTTGGGTTACAGCCGGGCAGGGGACAGCAGGTGCCAGACAGGAGAGAGCTGCCCTGTGAGACATGGTACCCCCGGCACTTGGAGCTTGGGTTTCACCTTGCCCCCTGCACATTAGGGCAACGGCGGCATGGTGAGTGACTTGTCGGCTCCCACTGGCTGTGGAGCCAGGGAGGCGAGAGCGTGTGGCGGCCATCGTGGAGCCGTTTAAGGGCTGTGACTGTTGTTGCTCTCTCTATAATAATGGACTGGATATTGCCTTTTAGGCTGAAGGAGGGGAGCAAACCCCACCAGATTTTGTGTCTGTTTTATATCAGCTTTCAACCTTAAACAACTCTATTAAGTGCTCTTTGGGTTACACTGAAATGCTTGAAGAACCTCATTACAGAGTTTAATTATCATGGCATTTGATGAAGGGGAAAGATGAGTCCGGCTGGGAGAATCCTGTTCTCTGAGTGCTGATGATGCTGGTGTGGATTTCAGCAACCACTAGAAGGTGCATTTTGCATTTCTTGCAGAGGTACTTTGCAAGAAAGGAAACTGGAAGGGGCAGCCAAGAAAGAAAAAAACTACCACCGATCTATTTTCTTTTTTGAAATTGTAAATTACATAAAAAAAGAAATTGAAACATGAATAGACAAAGGCTTTGTTTATTTATTGCCAGGAGAGACCCATTAGGATGCCGTGCTGTGTTTCCATGGCATTGTGGAGACATAAACAGAAAACACGGGCTAATGCATTCAGTTAGGCACAGATTTTAAAGTCTAATGTGCAATCTAAATATATATCACATGTATTCTTGCTATTTATTTATCTATTGTGTATCCAGCAGTGAGGGGGAGACTGCCTGACTAATGGGAGCTGTGATCCATTTGTAAATGTGCCTACACGTTCAAGCCTTCAACCTTTGATGTGTGTCTGTGGCTTCTCCATGTTCTTTGTTACCTTGCAATCCCTCCTTACCTACCTTTGCCTTTTCTAGACTGGAGGCAGCAAACACAAATGCCTTAATTCATCTTCCAGGCAGGTAACCTAAAGGAGGGAAGCGAGTGAGGTTAAATGTCGATGAATCACTGGGAGTGATGAGGATGCAGCCGATTGGAGAGTCCGTGCTCTCTTGACAAGCAACAATTCTCGACAAGCACAAATATAGGTTTATTTCATAAGATCTGACAAATTCTCAAGAGAATCCGTAAATCTGCATTTTTACTGATCCGGCAGATTTTCAAGAGAATCTGTAAATCTGCAGTGTTACTTGAAATTTATTGATTAAAAAAATTAGTATATTTGTTGGTCAAATGCACTAGAGCAGGAAGAGTACAAGGGCTGCCAGTTTATGACATCTGATTTGTGATGATGACTTTGCCGTTGGCTTTTGTCTTTTTAAGGCAAAGAGGCTTTACCCCTTCAGCAGTGCAGATTGCACACTGCATATAAAACAGCTGTGTCAATCTCAGAGCCCAGCCTAGAATCTAGGGCTTTGACTCCTACTTTGGTGCTCTTTCCTCATTTTCATAGTTCCTTCTTGCCTGGTGATTCTTTAGAACTTTCAGCTGGTTTCCTCCAAGAAAAGCATTAAGCAGAAGGGAATAGAAAATCACAAACCTAAAGTAGAGAATCATGTGGCATCAGTGTTCCAAAGAGCTCATGTTGTGTGAGAGAACACAGATCAGAACAGAGCAAGAGAGTGTGAATTCATACTATTAGAGACCATGCTTACAAATAGGGTGAATGCCACTGAAGAAGAATTCATTTCAAGCCAGGTAATCATAGAACCAGAAAATAGTGCTCTCCAGGTTCAGGGATACTGCTCATAATTGTTAGTGTCTGCATGAATTCAGCTGGTATCATTTGGGTCCCATCCTCAATTTCAGGAATATTGGGGTATTCCTATACTTGGGTGTCTGTCTTTAAGGGGTAGAGAGTAGAGTGAGAGAGAAACCTGTGTTCTATGTTCCTTTATAAGCAAATATGACAAAGTTTTACCTTTTTTCTTAAGCTCAGTTATGAAGTAGATTTTTTTTTAGGGCAGTGTGGTTTGACAAAGGCTAGCTGAGAAATATAGTATAAGTCTTCAGAAAAAGAATATGAATCCTTATTGCCTGGAATCAAACAAGGAATCAAAAATATTATTTTGGAGATCAATGTATTTATTCCATCTCTAACAATAAAAATGAATTATTTGAAAAACGAGTAAACAGATGAAATAATTAGCCTGAAGAATATCAAAGCCTTCTCTTGAATTGTACTTTCTTTCTTTTGTACTTGATTTGCCTGAAATTTTGCAAACGTGGTGGAGGTCGCTATTTTGGGTCAACTCCCTTTGCCTTTTGCTTTTCACGGGCTCATGCTTACACTCTGGTGGTGAACCACTTTTTCTTCTTAGGTTTTTCTTGTTCCATTTATTCTCAAAGGTCCATTAAATAGGAAACACCTTATTATAGCTGCAAAGTGAGTGTGCTGCTTACTCATCCCCTGGCCTGTCGCAAAGAGGGTCTGGTTTTCTGTGAAGACGATCCCCTTGCTACCCATATCACAGTGCACTTGGATTACCTGCCAAGTGCTTGCTGTATAAATTATAGCTGCCTGGTGGGAGCTTTAATTCACATGCTTGATGTTTTTAAAAAAAATATGTTCAAGGTTGAACTCCATAAATCTAAGTTTTTTGACTGGGTTATGTCTGCTCTCATTTTTCCTTTTCTTCGTCTTGTGTTTAGAATTGAATCTTTTTTAGTGGGAAAGGGAAGAAGATGCAGAAAAAACTCCATGAGACAGAATATTGTGTTTTGATGAATCTCAATTAATAAACGCTGAGTTACCCTAGAAATATAAGATCTATTAGCATAGATTACAGGCTAGTACTTATTTATGTGTTTATTCAGAAGAGCCAGCCCTCCTAAACCTCAGCTTCAGCCCTCAGGATTGCCTTTTCTATTTCACACACTCAAGTGCATGTGTCCACGGGTATACATGAACATTGGCGTATGCAAGTTTAGTTACAGGCCACCAAGTTACTTATCATCATTGAGAAACAGAAAATGAGAAGTGTTAACTTGGTGCCTAGTTTCAAGTTTGGCAGTATCTTAATTCCGTTACTAGTTTTCTTGCCTTGTCTTTTCTCTTCTTACAACAACTAAACATAGATTGAATTTCCAGATTAGATAGTTGACATTCTGGACAAAGGGGAAGTTGATCCACAGGACTGGGGACTGGAGACAGACACAGACAGCATGAGAAAGCCATATCAGGTCTAGAACAGTGCTTGGAATAGGATTGGAGAGAAAAGTTTTGCCAATAAGTAGTTCTAAGGAGAGGACAGAAGAATGAAAGAATCGCTGTGAGGTTGAGTGATTAGTGGAGTGAGATTAGAATTAAATATGATGACATGAAGTAACTAAACATACTAATTTATTATTATTTTTTTTGGAGTATAGTTGATTTACAATGTTGTGTTAGTTTCAGGTGTACAGCAAAGTGACTCAGTTACATATATATTATATATTCTTATATATATATATTTTATATGTATTTTCAGATTCTTTTCCACTATAGGTTGTTACAAGATATTGAAAATAGTTCCCTGTGCTATACAGTAGGACCTTGTTTATTTTATTTACAGTAGTGTGTATCTGTTAATCCCAAACTCCCAATTTATCCCTCTCCCTGTCCCTTTCCACCCCTGGTAACCACAAGTTTGTTTTCTGTGTCTGTGAGTCTATTTCTGTCTTGTAAATAAGTTCATTTGTATCAATTTTTTAGATTCCACATATAAGTGATATCATAGGATATTTGTCCTTCTCTGCTCTGACTCTACCTCACTTAGAATGATAATCTCTAGGTCCATCCATGTTGCTGCAAATGGCATTACTGCACTCTTTTTATGGTTGAGTAATATTCCATTGTGTGTATATATACACACACACACACACACACACACACACACACACGCGCACACCCCACGTCTTCTTTATCCATTCACCTGTCCATGGACATTTAGGTTGCTTCCATGCCTTGGCTATTGTAAATACTGCTACTAGGGCAAACATACTGTTTCAAAGTACTGTCTTTGAAGAGAGTCTCTTGTAGCTGAAGACCCTTTCTTTGCTGGATAGGATATGTGAAGTCTGGGTGAGAGAGGACTTGCTCTGCATAAGAAAGGGAGGAAGCAGTGGAGGTTCTAAAGAGAAAGGAAGAGCAGAGAAACACCGAGGGGTCTGGGCAATGGGAATTAAATTGGTGAGGCTGGCCCCAGCTCAGGGAAAGACAAGCGAGGAGACAGCTGAATGGCCAGAAGAAACCAGACAGGGGAAAACAGATGTGTCTGAATGAATCTGTAGACTTCACTCTCAGTAGTGTGATGTAAAGCCTTTCATTTGCTATGTCTTTGGTAGTTCTCCATGGTTCCTGAATGTTTTGGGAGTGTGTGGGTTACTTTTGCAGGCTGTGAGGAGGTGCTGAGGTTGGCATTAACGTTGAAGGCAAAAGTAGAGTCTCTAAGCAGGAGGAAGCCTACCTGGATTGAGAAGATAGCAGTAGTACCAATGACAACGATGACGATGACATTGATGATGACAGTGATAATCCTATGAGCTATCACGTATTGAAGGCCTACTGTGTTCCAGATACTTCACATATATTTTTAAATTTAATTTGCATGACAACTCTGTGGAATTGGAACTGTTGGCGTCCTGTTCTATCCCTGTCTTCACCCGGCCCTCTGGATTGATCTGAATCCTTTGCGGGGCACCCGGAGAGAGAAAATCCTTTCTTGAGCTCCGGGTTGCTTATTTTTGGTATTTCCTTCTAAGCAATGTCAGTGGCACAGACTTGACGCTAGAACATAAGTTTATTCCCCAACACTGACTAAACACTGTCAGCAGAAGTAGTTACAGGTAAATGACTCTTAAAGCTCTCTCCTAGATGTATAGCTTCATCTTAACACATTAATAGATAACTCATTTTGTTCGCCTTTATAACATTCACAAACTTCCCAGATTCTTTTCCAGGTAGAGCTAAGTAGACTCTGGTGCAACCCCTAATTATAGCTTATCTTATTTTCACATGGTGCCTCATTATAATGCAATTTTCATTCATCAGAGGCATCTTGCCAGGGCACCTGGGTGTTGGAGTATGCTCAGTACATACTAAACCAAGAACATTAATTTGACTGGGTCGTTTCTGTCTTTGCTCTTGGCTACCCTCTCTCTGGAGGTAAAAGAATGCAAACTATCCTTCTGTTTTCCTGTTTTCTTTCCTTATTTTGTCTCGCCCCCACCCAAAGACAGGCTGCCCTGCAAAGTTTCTCCTGAATAATCTCCTCTCCTTGCAAACCATAGGTTCTCCTCTGATCAATACTTTACAGTGATTCAATGATATGTAGAGGTAATACCATTCCCCATTTTACAGATGAGATTTAGGGAGGTAAGGTTCACACAAGGTCACACAGCTAGGAAGAGACAGAGCTAGAATTCCAGTCGGAGTCTATCTGCCTCCCAACACCAGCCTCTTTCTTTCCTATTCTGGCTCCCTTCACCAGGTGCAAAGGAGTTATGAAGGGCAGCCTACAAATTATGGCAGCTCTCTCCCTCCACCATGAGGGCATAGGCTGGACAATTTGGGGGCATGGGGTAGCCAAGCATGTAGTATCATGGAGCTAAATTGCAACATCTATTTATCACATTTCCCTGAGATTTTTTTTCAGTTTAAACATTTTTAAAATTAAAAAATATAAAATCACCATCTAGGCTTAAGTTAGTTCTAGTAAAAGTTGCAGTTGACATTAAATGTTTGTAATAATGCTTACAATATTGGCTGTTTTAAGTGAGAATTCAGGGGCAACACACTTTCCATACATCTTTCCAAAGTTCAAGTGCACACTCTCCCCACCAAACTTACTGCAGAGGGGAAAAAAGAAAATCTTGTTTAACAAGAGGAACATGTAAAATGCCTTCAGCACAGGAAACACCTTTTATTTTACTCTAAGAATAACTCCAAAACATCAAGCATTAAAAACAGCAGTGAATAAATCTTTACAATTGTACTTCTTCCCACACTGACAATTGTTGAGAATATACTTTGCTCCTTACACTGTCTTATTATCATTGAGAGTGTAAATGATGTTAAAATACATCCGTGTGTTTCTATCCCAGGAACCACATGAAGCTACCTTTGCTATGTACTATCTGCTTGTCTTTCTACCTAGCAAGTTACACTGGGATTTGTGTGTGTGTGTGTGTGTGTGTGTGTGTGTGATATGCTGGATGAGAATCTCATTGTAAAAAAACTTTTTGTTATGAAAATGTTCAAACATACACAGTTGTACAGAGAATTTCATAGTTGACCCTCGGTATCTGCTTGGCATCAACAGTTATCAACTAGTGGCCTATCCTGTTTCTTCTATCTCTGCTCCCTAGGTTTTTTTTTTTTTTGGATGGGGTGTGTATGTGGGGCGATTAAAGGGGAATTGAGTATTTTAAAGCAAACCCTAAAAATCTCATTGTGTGCAAATCTGAGACTCACTTTAAGTTATCTCTAAATCAATTCCAATTTTTGCAGGTAGTTCCTATGTATAGTAGATACTCAAATTATTTTTCCTCATTAATTCTAAAAAATGATTCAGAGACCTAGAGGAGGATGCAGTGAGCATACTCTGGGCTTTTTTGTATTGTTCCCCCTCTGTCAGATGTTGGAAGAAGTGCCATTTGTGAAGTAGGTGGACCCAGAAGTGGTATGGACTGGCCATGTGCTGGATCTTCTTCTTAACACTGGTTTCTCCTTTGCCATCTTTCCCAATTTTCAGTAGGGATCTATTTCCTAGACGAGGGAGTATGTGGTGATAGTAGGTTGAAGTTGCTTTGATGAAACTCATGAATTTTTCATGTAATTTAAATACAGTTTGGGCTACCAGGGGCCTGGTTCTAAGGAGTGCTCTCCTGCTAAGCCTAGGCATTGTGTCTTCAAAGTCTTGCCTCCCCCATGGAAATCTGAGGAAGGAAAATATGAAAAGAAGAAACCAGCTTTGTTCTGCACTCCTGACTTTTATGGATCCATTTGCTCTCATGGCTCTAGAGTCAAGGCAGAGGAGAGAGGTATTTTACACTCAGAACCTCAGCAACCTGAATTAGTGGCCTTTTCAAATGGCTCTGCACCTATAGGTTGATGGATGGAGTTGGGGCTTCATTTAGCCACATCTGTTCATGTGTTTATTCCTCTCAGTGTCTCACTATCAAAAGAAGGTACTTGGGAGTTTAGGGCCTGAACAGAAGTTAAAATGCACTGTAGACATTCAAAGCACTTGATTGACTGATTCATTTATTCATTTTGTGATTCTAGGCCCTGTTCAGCATTTTGGGGATACACTTTAAAAAAAAAAAAAAAAAAAAAAAAAAGGCAGAGTCTCAATCTGCATGGAGCTTATGTCGTAATGGAGGAGATAGACAATATGTAAGCAAACAAATAGGTAATAATAGTTGTGTTAAGCCATATGGAGCAAATGAAGATGGTGATGAGATAGCATCTGATTGGAGAACAGAGAGGTAGCAACTTTAGATTAGAGGATATGTCAGGCAGGATTGGCAGGTCAGTGCTACATGAAGTGTGGCCTGGGAGCATCAACATCATCTAGAAACGTTTCAGAAATCCACATTTCTAAAGATCTGTTAGAAATTTGATCTAAAGATGAAAGATGTATTGAATTTTTATCTCTGGGGAAGGAGCTCTCCAGGTGATTCTTAGGCATCGAAGTTTTGAGAAACACTGTGCTAGATTATGCAATGACCTCCAAAACCCACTTTCCTGTTGCATTCCCATCATGGGTCAGCAGAAGGCCCTACTCCTAGTCTTTCTGTGGCCCACGTGCCAGCAGCTACTACTGTCTTTTAAAGACTGTTGGTTGTTATGAGGAGCGTGAAAAAGCTCTGGAGGGTCTTGCAACTAGACACTCCAATCTGGAATTGACACATCATTCCTGTCCACAATCAACTGGCAAGCCCTGGGCCCATGGCTGTACCCGATCCCAAGAGACCCAGGAAGGACAGCCCTTCCATGTGCCCGGATAAGTGGTGCCTTATTTCTATATTATTACTAATGACTACAAAGGCTAATGCCAACAGTATCATTTCATACCTTTGAGTCATCAGGACTCCAGGTCCAACCATATCTGCTGTGGTCTCCTTTTGAGAAAGGTATGATTTAGGGAAGTGGTACTACATAGTAGAAAATGCTTGGACCTTGGTTCCAATCCCTGATATGCCACTTGGGCAATTTATTTAAGGTACTTGACACTCAGTTTCTTTTTCATCTATAAATTGGGGGTTATAATACCTTCCTTTCAGGGTTATCACAAAGATAAAATGAGATAGGGAATCTAAGGAGCCTTTCTAGTACAATTAGTGGCATCTGTGTCTAATGGTAGACAAGAAAGATACTACTCTTTACGTCTAACAGTAGGCACAAAAGATACTAAACAGTGTTACTGATTTAGAGTGGAATAGATTCATTGAATCTGGGGAATTGAAAGAGATCTTAGAAGCCTCTTCTTAGTCCTTTATCCCATCCAGTGCAGAAATCGCCAGAAACTTCCTGGCAATTGGTTATATAATCATTCACTTGCAACTCTAGTGACAAAAATTCCTCCCTCTTTGAGAAAGCCCTTTTCAACCCAGAATTGTATTTTCAGAGGACCAGTTTATTGCTATGGTTCACTCATGCTTGAGAAAAAATGTGTTCTGTGGTCAAAGAAGTTTGTAAAGTTCTGGGTTTGACAAACCAGTGCAGTTTTTTTTCTTGTATACAACTTCTTAGAACCCTTCATATTTTCATGAACATTGTGATTTTCTAGAAGAGTGCTATGTTATGCAGTATTTTCCAAGTAATACTTAGGGAATAGTGTTTTGAGAAATATATTATGGCAAATATTGTTGTAAATATTAGACACCTATATTGAAGCAAATTCTGCTGCTTAAAAACTTGGAACTCTTCCTCCTATCTCTGTTCTCTGGAACAACAGAGGTAAATGTGCACTGCTTGCCACACAACAGATCCCATACAATCGATGTACGAATCAAAGACATGGTGTGACATAAAGTAGAATACATCTGAATGGTTGTTGCAACATACAAAGCCTTTTAATACCAGAGTCTTTGACCCCTGTTGTGCACAAATATTGATTATCCAAAAACCAGAAAATGGGACAAATAGCCCTTTCTGATAATTCTAATTTAAACACTGAAGATTGTATTTATCTAAAGGACTAAAGGGAAATTGTATGTAATCCTTCTTCTTGAGTTCTTCTGATGCCTCTTATCACTTGGCCACCCCTCTGCAGCCAATGTTACTGTGACGTCTAGGATGAACCAGGCAGGAAAGTGAAGGAATTCACCAAGGCCACTGAGGGAGTCTATGTGTCAGATCCCAGAATAGAAGGCGAAGGCGTCTGGCTCCTGTGGTCTTGGCCTGTGAGCAGCCATATCTCCTAAGCGGTCATTTGATGCTGGGAGGGGAAAACGAACTGGCGACAGAATGAAAAGGATTCAATGATACACTTTCTCTCCTATGACATCTTCGTGATGAGATCTTCTGATGTCTCCGTATCCACATTAGTTATGTAATACAATGAGAAATTGCTTTTGTCATCAAAAGCTTAGGACAGACAATTACAGATCTAACTTGAGCATTTTATTTGAGTAGTGAATAATCCTTTCACACATACACACAAAAACACATATAGCTTATCTTTGTAAAAGCTTCAGCCCTGACTGTGCCACTAATAAACTGTGCAGTTATGGACAGGACATTACCCTCTCCTGAATCAGCATCCTTATCCTTAAAGCAAGGGGGTTAAACCAAATTACCAGTTTTATTCCACCTCCACATTTCTATAACCACGTTACAGAATTTTCAATGAAGGGCATCCTTTCAGTTCACAAAACCAATTATGTAAGACATAATTTCATCCTTTTATTTAAATCCACTTAAGTGTGACTCGGAGCTCTCATGTGTCCAAGATGAAGTTCAATCTCAGACATCACTGGCGTTAACACTTCCCACACAGAAATGTGGTTGTATTTCAGTGTCTTGTTCAGTGTCAGAATAGACCCTCAGTTCGTCAGCTATAGGGCTAGACTGTTAGCATGAGTTGCCACTGTGCCCCCTGACCTTATGGCATGGTTCCCTGTGGTTTCAGGGTATCGTGCTTAAGGCATAGGTCCTTATGCCGAGGCTGGAAGCCTGTGTCTACAGTCCTTCTTCCCCGGTGAATCATGAAGCCATTTCTTTCTTGGCCACCTTCCAAGAAGCTACCATAGTGGATCTCTCTTGTCATGGGACCTCTAAACTTTTGTCTTTTTCAACAGTCCAAGAGATTAAAATTATTTTCTCTTTTCTAGTAATCCTGAAAGACATTTGTCTTTCCCCCACCATCTCCAGAGGTTTATCCAGAAGGTAAACAATCTCTGAAAAGAATTTTATATTTCACAAAGGATAGGAAGAGTTTTGTCTTCAAGTAGCTTCTGCTTTATATAAAAAATATTTCTGGTGGGATAAGGAAGGTGGGAGGGAGACGCAAGAGGGAGGGGATATGGGGATGTATGTATATGGATAGCTGATTCACTTTGTTATACAGCAGAAACTAACACATCATTATAAAGCAATTATACTCCAATAAATATGTTAAAAAATATTTCTGAAGCAAGGAAATACTAAATGCCTGGCTATTTGCTTGAAACACAGGAAAGGAAAAACAGGGGGGAGACAAACATATATTAACATTTTGATAAATTGTAGTGACCAGTTGCTAATACACACAAACTTGAGGATCTATGAGGGAGAAAAATAAACATTTTAAAATATTTTTTATTCCATACATAACATACTTTCAGCATAGAATATTTAAAATCAAGGTAGCAAAAATGAAATTGTATATTCAAAGCATTTATGATCCAACCTCTTGGAGAAAACTATTTTTAATATTTTGGTGTATATATTTTCACATTCTCTCTATGCATAAGCACTATTACTATCATTATTATTAAAGCTGGCTAACATTTATTGTTTGTTTGCTAAGATAGAAGAGGCCTGAGGGAAATCTAATTCATGAATGATACAGAGACCAAGTCTTTGAATAATGAAAATTTTAAGTAGCCAATATTTATTGAGAATTTATCATATCTGTATATACCAAGCCTTATGCGAAATCCTTTAGGTGCATTTTTTTCATTTCATCTTTGTGTCAAAGCCATGAAGTTAGTTTTCATAGGAGATAGTGCTAGACATCTACCAAGTCTCTATTTCCCTCCCTTTTTTCCTAACAGAACTGCAGCTTTTTTAAGAATCCACCCTTCTCCTTTGCAATTTATGTCTCAGGGAAGCTGTCCTATCTCTAGCTTGAGGGATGGGCTTGATTGATGTAAGAATAATTCCATTACAGCAGGTAGTGATTTGTTCAGCCTGTGAGGATACTCAGTCCTGGACAATGAGACATGAAGAAGAGTAGGCTGGGAGTTTCTGGAAATGATTCTGTGATCCTAAACAAAGAAGCCCAAGAAGAGGCTGTTTCTTCCTTTTCTTTTAGACAGCTGAATATGATGTCATGTTTCTTATTGTTTAATCTATTTTGAGTTAGTGTTTCTGTTTCTTGAGGTTACAAGCATCCCAACTCATACAGTATGATTATTTCATTTCTACAAAGGATGAAATTCAAGCTCAGAAGTTCAGCAATTGCCCAAGTCAGTAGGAAAGATTCCATCTTGGTTCCATCTGAGTTCAGAATCTCCACTCCTAAGCTTGAAATTTATTTTTACTTATAAGTCACTGATCTTTATTTTTCGGTGAACTTGCTGTTCATGCCTTTTGGAAAGGCACAGTTTAAGTCCAGTGTATATTTTGTTTTCCATAATTTCAGATAAAATACTTGTGAAAAGCTTCTCACATAGTTC
Source organism: Monodon monoceros (assembly GCF_005190385.1). Classification (NCBI taxonomy): domain Eukaryota; kingdom Metazoa; phylum Chordata; class Mammalia; order Artiodactyla; family Monodontidae; genus Monodon; species Monodon monoceros. The sequence continues at coordinate 72,126,842 of NW_021703782.1, forward strand.
TTAAAATTCTTAAAGCTGTCACTTCTATTCGTAAATTAACCTCACCGTTACTTTTTATTTTTGTTGTTATAACTCTAGGAGGTACTTTTTCAGTATTAACCCAACACATTTTAAAACATGATGAACTAGCTATAAGTTATTATTTGAAATAAGTCACCTGGCTGCACAGTGTTTTATTTGGATGTCTCAGGGCGTCATCCTAAATAGTACTGTGGTGACTTCTTTTCTCACCACCTATCAGTTTGTAAGTTTCTTGAACACAGAGGCTGTGTATCCTTATATTTTAATAGCTCAATGGAAACTCTGGCCCATTTATGGGAGGAATAGGTAGCAAACTTGCATTTATTGAGTACTAAGTAATGATAGGTAATAGGCATGCTCTAGGGGTGTATAATATTTAATCATCAGATAACCTTATGGATTACATTTTATTATCTCCATTTCACAGTTGAGAAAAAGTTCAGAGATGATAAATACGATTCATTCATTTGTTCAGTTAGTCAGAAAATATTTCTCAAGCACAGCCTTCCTGCCAGGTGATAGTTGCTACGGATACAATGGTGAACAAGTTATAGTTTCTGTCCACAGTAACTTTATAGTTAAGGGACAAAGACAAAGGAGGAAAGAGACAATTATTATAGAGCGAGAATGAGAGGGAAGCACAGGGAATTATGGGAGCAAAAAAGAGGGACACCTGACTAAAATGTAGCAATTAGGGAGGGTCTCCTTGAGGAAGTGACATCTGGTTTGAATCCTAAAAAGAAAATAAGAGGCAGCCAGGTAAGGGGGCAGGGGGTGAGGTTAGACTTCAAGGGAGAAGGACCCCATGTGCTAGTCTCTAAGGCATAGTGTGAGCATGGTATCTTCCATGAGGTTAGAGAATGCGGTCTGATGGGGGAGGGTGAGAGATGAATCTGAAAAGATACTTCACATTTTTGAATTACTTTAGTTGATGTGCTAAGAAAGTTGAATTTTGCCCTGTATGAATTGGGGGGCCATTTGGGCAGAGAAGTGATTTATCTTATTTCTGTTTTGGAAAGGGTAAAGAATGGCTTGGAGCAGGGTATGGCAAAGGTTTTCGAAACTAAATATTTTCAGCTTTGTGGGTCACGTGGTCTCCAACTTGACACTGTTATTGTAGCACAGAAGCAGCAATAGACAATATATTCATATGTAAACGTGTGGACATGACTGAATTCCAATAAAACTTTATTTACAAAAGCAGGCAGGGGTCAGATTTGGCCAGAAGGTTGTAGTTTGCTGAACCCTTGTTTGGAAGGAAGTGAAAATCAGGAGACAAGAGGCTGTTATAGTAATCCAGTCAGCACTGGTGGCAATCTGAAAGAATAAAGAGATAATGTAAGTGAAAAGAAGTAGGCAGATTTAAGAGATATAAGGAAATGGTTTGACCAGGGTTTAATGATTGATTTGATCTGTACATAGCAGAAGAAGGAGTAAAAATGGCTCCTAGGGGACTGGTACGAATCATGGTGTAGATAACTGTGCTCCAACTGAAGACAGGACTAATTGGAAGAGCAGGTTGGGAGAATGAGGTGGGGAAAATATACAAATTAAAACATCAATATCCTGGTGGAGTCATTCAGTGGACAGGGGGGCATATTAAGTTTAGGTACTCAGGAGAGCAATCCAGGCTAGCCACAAAGATTTGTTAGTCCTCGGCATATATGAAGTACGATTGAATATAGAGGCATGGGAGACACCTTCCAGAAAGAGTGACAGGGAGGAGAGGAGCTGAAGCCTGGGAACAAAACCCCAGGGGATACCTAAGATATAGGCAGAGGAAGTGATTTCTGTGAAGAGAGCTGAGGTGAAGTACTGGGGAGGTATGTAGAGACCAGAAGGAGAGATGTCATGGAAGGCAAAGGAGTAGAAAAAAGAAAAGACAAAATCAACAGTATCTAATGCAGTGTCCTTTGATTTTTGGTCAGTGACTTTGGGTGACCCACTATCAGAGGAGTGATGGGGAGGAAAACCTGTTTGTAATGAATTGAAGAGGATGGTAGGGGATGAGTGTTGACATCTAAATGGAGAAAATAAATAGTCAGATGGGGGGTATGTATGATGTGTTTTAATAAAGGAGGGAGAGTCTGGATGATACTTACCTTTCTGAGGTGAAAATACTTGTTAAGAGAAAGTATTGAAGATACATACAAAGAGGGTAGTTGATAGAGGAAGGTCTCAGAAGAAGGGATGGAAATGGGTTCCAGGGCCAAGGTGATGCATTTACCCAAAGGCTGCAGCTTCTTGCATTGGGACAGGAAAGCAGGAGGCAGAAAAGGTACATATTTTAGTGACTTAGTAGAGGGGAGGGGCAGGAAGCTGAGGGGGGTCTGTTTTCTCTAAGAAGTTTGAGGCAGGGTCTCTGATGAGAGGGAAGGGGTTTTTGCTGTTTGGGAACTTGAAAGATATGGAGAAGGTTGAAAACATCTCTTTGGAAAACTTTAGAGGAAAAAGTTTTTGGCAGGTTGTCAGATCATACATGGCAAACTCGGTATTGGAGTTTGTATTTCTGTAAGTCTAGAACCACTGTTTTGTTGAATATACCGTGTTGCCAGTGAGACGTTATGCAATTTTACGTTTACATGGAGCTATTGCTAGTTACAGGGGACCTATTTCCGAGGACTTGATCCTTCGCTCTGATTTTTCTTGCATAGCATTTATGAAGTGCTAATGGGAGCTTGTCTAAAATGTGCTGTGTGCACAGGGACTCCATATGTCCCCATGTGCTATGAAGATGACAGACTGGATGGGGAAACATTTTAAGATGGACTTTCCCAACACCAAGTAAACAGCCTCCCAAGGCATGGCTCTAAGTGTGTGTAAAGAGGATAGCAGAAAACAATAACAAAGATAAATCTTAAGCAAACCAGGGATCAATGAGAAAATTTTAGCCGTACGAGAAGAGCAACGTCCAAGTGAAAATTTCAGAAACTGTCCAGGCCCTACCACAATATTGTGCTTTCTTTATAGATTTTAGGGTTGTGAAAATGATTCTTCCATGCTGTACAATCCTCAGACCAGACAGTGAGGAGGGGTTGAAAAATTTACTTACTGTATGAAAGTTTCCTGTTACTGCCCTGTTACTTATGGTCAGTCTCTTTCTTCTAGCTCCATAGTTATTTATTAGCAAATTTGAAAAAGTCCAGTGTAAACTCACAGGTCAGTGATAAATCCACACAGATTGGGTGATGAGAGTAAGCTGCCTGAGCTAGCTGACCTTTGAAGGAACAAAACTACAGGGGAAGCTTTACTGCCGTTTCCTGATAAGGTATATTAATTTGTCTAGTCCTATATTATTAGATCCACTCTCTTGTTGTCCCAAAGAAGCGGGCTTGTTCTCATAAACTGGTTGGGTCCTTCTAACGTACATCAACAGGAGAGAAGCATCAGAGGAAGTTTGAGTGAGTTGGAATTAGAATAGATATTATAATTTGCTTTTTTGTAGGGGGTGGTCTAGACAGAGCATTTCACCAAGTCAGTATTTATCAGTGTACATAAACTTGGCTATTTTGAACATCCCAATTATGTGCTACATTAATATTTTATGTGCAACACACTATATTTCATAGTGTCACTAAAATTAAATCTGACTACTACAAACACTGGCAGCAAACCAAGTCGTGTAAAATGAGGTTATAGCATCACTCACTCAGATGTCTACCCCATTCTAATCATCTCTGGTTCAAAGCAGCAGAAGGCCGCATTTCTCCCAGTAATAATTTGATAACTTAGATAGTGTTTCAAACATGAAGGTTTGACCTTTCCTCAACATGGAGGTTAACATTCCCCTTGATTCAGGATTCCATCACTTAGGTAACGCTCTCTTCAGAGACTAAGTGACATGATTAGCTGTGGGGGGAATGGGACATGCCAAGCCTCCTTTCAAGGACCTGCTGTACATCTTGGAGGAGCCACTCCAGTTCAGGCTGAGAACCGCAGCTCTAGAAATTAGTGGGATTGTGATATATTTGTAAGGTATTTTCTATATTAGCAAGATATTTCTATATTTCATATGTGTATATATGAATTTACCTATGACTGCTAAGAAGAAAAAACAATTAGCCAAGTCGTAAATTATCCTTTTCTTCATGTTTTAATTCTGATCACCCAAATGCTTTGTAAGAGATTTAGCCTTACTGGCATTTTTTTGTGTCCAAAAATAAATGAAAATTTGTTTTCAATCTCACAAGTCTTGCTTTTCATATCTTGAAGCCAGCTGGGCCCACATGTTCAAATGTGGACAGCTCTGTTCTAGACTTTTATGTCACGAGCCATAGGCCAAAGGGACAATTCACAAAATATGAAATTGATCTGTTTCCTGGGAATGCTCTCTTAGGCATTGTTTTAATCTGTGGTACATGTTATATTTTAGCTGATCTTTATTGCTATTACTAAATATTTATTTAAAGAATTAAGGATTGAAAATTATTCCTCTCCCTTAGTTTCATTTGGATATGTTAAAGATACCACCCTGGTGGTTATTTTTACTTAAGCAAGATGCAGGTATTTTTATTAAACTTTAAGTTAAAACATATTAAGTTTTAAATTAAAAATGATCCCAAACCTAAAGTACAGAAAATCATGTAATGGAGTCTTATGTACCCACCACTGAGATTCAACAGAAGATGACAAGTTTTAATATTGGCTTCAGAAAGGATATCTAGGATCTGAGCAGTATAATTAATGAGCTTGATCAATGAATGATGACAGCTTTGTTTCTTTTCAATTGTTATTCCTTTATTTCTTTTTGTTATTGAGCTGGCCAGTGTCTTCCGTATGATACTAAATAGACATCTGCTTTTTTTAAAAACATTTTTATTGGAGTATAATTGCTTTACAATGGTGTGTTGGTTTCTGCTTTATAACAAAGTGAATCAGCTGTACATATACCCCCATATCCCCTCCCTCTTGCATCTCCCTCCCTCCCACCCTCCCTATCCCACCGCTATAGGTGGTCACAAAGCACCGAGCTGATCTCCCTGTGCTATGCGGCTGCTTCCCACTAGCTATCTATTTTACGTTTGGTAGTGAATATATGTCCATGCCACTCTCTCGCTTTGTCACAGCTTACCCTTCCCCCTCCCCGTATCCTCAAGTCCATTCTCTAGTAGGTCTGTGTCTTTATTCCTGTCTTACCCCTAGGTTCTTCATGACATTTTTTTCCCCTTAAATTCCATATATGTGTGTTAGCATACGGTATTTGTCTTTCTCTTTCTGACTTACTTCACTCTGTATGACGGACTCTAGGTCCATCCACCTCACTACAAATAACTCAATAGAAATCTGCTTTTAAAAGGAGTAATTCAAATGTTTTACCATTAAGCTTGCTGTAGATTTAAGGAGATTCATTTTACCAGATTAAGGATGTTTCCTCCTATTCCTAATGCTCTAAGTGGTCCCTCCTCCCCACTCCTCACCCCCAGGAAGAGCTGTTGAATTTTATCACATATTTTGTATTCCTCTAGAGATGGAGGTGTTACTCTGATGGTTTTTATTAAGACTTTATCTTTTTAGAGCAGTTTTAGGTTCACAGAAAGTTTGAGGGGAAGATACAGAGATTTCTCCCATACCCCCTCCCCCCAAAACAGGCATAGCCTCTCCATTATCAGCATCCCCCACCAGAGGGTACATTTGTTACAAGTGATGAGCCTCTGCTGACAAATCATAATCACGGGCTTCCCTGGTGGTGCAGTGGTTGAGAGTCCGCCTGCCGATGCAGGGGACACGGCTTCGTGCCCCGGTCCGGGAAGATCCCACATGTCGTGGAGCGCCTGGGCCTGTGAGCCATGGCCGCTGAGCCTGTGCGTCCGGAGCCTGTGCTCCGCAACGGGAGAGGCCACAACGGTGAGAGGCCCGCGTACCGCAAAAAAAAAAACAAAAAAAAAAACCATAATCACTCAAAGTCCATAGTTTACATTACAGTTCACTCTTCGTTTGGTAGATTCTATGGATTTGGACAAATATATAATGACCTATATCTATCGTTATGGCATCATACAGAGTGTTTTTTTTCACTGCCCTGAAAATCCTCTGTGCTCTATCTATTCATCCCTCTCTTCCTTCAGCCCCTGTCAAGCACTGACATTTCTACTGTCTCCATGTTTTTGGAGAATTGTCATATAGTTGGAATTGTACAGTACGTAGCCTTTTCAGGTTTGTCTTCTTTCACTTAGTCATATGCATTTAATGTTTCCTCCATGTCTTTTCCTGGCTTGATAGCTCATTTAGCACTGAATCATATTCCATTTCTGATGTACCACAGTTGATTTATCCATTCACCTACTGAAGGACATCTTGGTTGTTTCTTCCAAGTTTTGCCAGTCTGAGTAAAGCTGCTATAAACAGTGGTGTGCAGATTTTCAGGTGGATGTAAGTTTTCAACTTCTTTAGGTAAATGCCAAGAAGCATGATTGCAGGATTGTATGGTAAAAGCATGTTTAGTTTAGTAAGAGCCCGCCAAACTGTCTTCCAAAGTGGTTGTACCATTTTGCATTCCTGTGAGCAAAGAATGAGAGTTCCTGTTGCTCCATATCCTTACCAATATTTGTTGTTGTCAGTATTCTGGATTTTGGCCGTTCTAGTAGGTGTGTAGTGGTATCCAGAAGATTTTAAGGACCTCATTGCTAGTCTAGTTGGTGTATGGGCTTGAATCACCTTTTAATCACTAAACTGTTTTGCTGTCCCTTTACCAGGTAGCCTGAATGCCTTTTACTGAAATTGTTAATCTTCACTGAGATGCTAAACTGATTTCTGTCACTCTTCAGTGTCAGAACAGACATTTTTGCATTTGAATCTTTACATATTTAATGGGTTGAAACTCAGAACATTCTCATCACTTTAAATCAGTTTTAGCCCCAGGGAAGTAACTTAGCAAAGTAAAATAAAATGAAATAAATAAGTAAAATGTGTGAATACATGAGATACGTGGGTGGTGGGAAGAGCAGTATTTATACCCAAAGTAGTGCCTTTCAAAATTGATTTAGCAGCAAACTGTATCTTTAAACAAAATGTAACCAGAATGCCAGTGTGAAAAATGGATAAAACAGAGCATCTTGTATTGGTAGCTTCAGGGTGAGCAGGGTAGAATGGGGACCTGGGTTTGTTCCTAGGAGGCAGCCCCCTAATTTTTACCCTTCTTGCCTCTGAGAGGTCCCTCAGACTTCTAGGGATATCACAGAACATTGTCTGTAAAGCACTTACCTAGACAATAACTCATATTTTGACAAATATTGTAGATTTCATATGTCCAAATAGGCCTTACTTTAAAAAGTTATCTTGGGAACTTGCACATTTCTTTCAGTACATTTTTTATAGCGGAAAACAATACAAACAAAAATGTAAGAAAAGAAAATACCTTAGCGTTTCTATTTACACTAATAATAAATATTAATACTTAGACTTCTGTACCTCCATAAAGAAATCACCATGGAAGTTTATATTCTTATTCCAGTCATAGTAACATTGTTCAAAAAATGTCAGAATTACTCACTGAGTCCATTTATGAACCACTGTAGAAAGCAAATATCAATTAATTAAGGTAATAACCTGTTTTGAGGACAAATGGAATTATCTTCACTGGCTGGATCTTTGACTGTTTCCAAAAATCAAAGCCAACATCAAAAGGCTGAAGTTTTGCCATTACAGCTATTCAAAGCAAAAGGAATTGCAAATGCCAAAGGTAGCTCCAAAAGAAAAGTTCCTAATGTGATATGACTATGAACAATCACAGCATCATTAGAATAAATGCGGAACCTCCTTTATGGTGATTGCCTTAAAGAATTCTATGTTCCTGTGGCTGAGTTGTGGAAGTGCCATGCCTGGTAAAGCCCGAACAGAATATAGGGTACAGAAGATGGAGAGCAAGCAAGAAGAGGATTTCTTGGTTGGGTGAAGCTGGTGAATCTTGTTACAACCTAAAGGGCAAAAAAGGTCAAGCGTGGCCACTGGGAGTTAGTGGCTAAGACTGAGAAATAAAATCAGCGTATGGGCTTAAGTGGAGAAAGGAATCTGACGGACAGGTGCAAAAGAGAGCAAATTAACAATTTTTATAAATCATGATTTTTAAATCATTGAAAGGAATTTAATGAAGGGCTAGGAGTGTGGTTGACCTAAGAAGGTAGCTTTGGTACAGTAGAAACCATTCCAGATTTGAGTTAGAAGTCATGGATTCCTTTCCATCCTCTACCACGTATCAATGGTATGACCTTGGGAAAGTCACTTGACCCCATCTGTGTTCATATATTATTTTGCCCATATCTCTGTCGCAGCTCTTATTACATAATACACCATTTATGCATTTGTCTTCCTTCTTAAGCTCTGGGTATTTCAAGACAGCCTTCTTAACTTACTCATCTTTGCATTTCCTAGTGCCTGGAAGAGAGACTGGCACAAAACAGGTGATCAGTCATTGTTTGTTGAAATAAAATGCAGAGTTGTGACTATTGAAGTGAAAAAGCTCTTTGTGAAGTGCAGAGGACTGTAGAGTTGTAGACCATTTTTTACTAAAAATAAAAATCTGAGAACTGATTCGTAACATAGGAAATGAAGAATTCAGTAAAAGATATGGCTCCACTTTTTATCTTAATCCTTTCAAGTTCAAGAGGGTTGAGATAGTAAAGTGTTTTCGGATGTGTGAGTGTAGGCAGAGGTTGGCATTCATTCTAAACAATAGAAGTGACTGCATTTTGGGCTTCCCTGGTGGCACAGTGGTTAAGAATCTGCCTGCCAATGGAGGGGACAAGGGTTCGAGCCCTGGTCCGGGAAGATCCCACAAGCCATGGAGCAACTAAGCCTGTGCGCCACAGCTACTGAAGCCTGTGCTTCACAACAAGAGAAGCTACTGCAATGAGAAGCCCTTGCACCGCAGCGAAGAGCAGCTCCCGCTCGCTGCAACTAGAGAAAGCCCGCACCCAGCGACGAAGACACAACGTAGCCATAAATAGATAGATGGATAGATAGATGGATAGATAGACTGCAGTTTGACTGGACTCTTCAGGGATCATGTTCACATGTTCATGAATATCACAGGTTGTTCAACTTGCCACTCACCTGGTAGTAGAATTTTGCTATGAAAGGACTAGATTTAACCTAATTCTTCCTTGGTCACTTCCGTAGGCTTTTTGTCTTCATTCCTTTGTGCTCTCATGGAGAGGGGACCGGTGTTTTCCCCTGGCTTGAGGTTAATTTGAGCCACAACTCGGCATCGAGGAGAGAGTCTCGTCGCATACTTTGTGTGGCACCAGGTCGCCATCTGAGGGCTTGCGTTTCATGTTTCGTCAGGCATCCTACAGTGCAGTTGTCTGTACCCAGGCAGAACTAAGATCCACCCCTGCCTGAGCTGGCCTGGAGACTTGCCCGTGGTGTCAGCCTTCTCTAGGAAACACAGGAAATGCTTCATGATGCTACAGACCTTGAGGAGAATAGCTTTGACAGATAGTAGGTCCCATAAACTCAGACTTGGAGCTTCTTCTGGGATGACTCCAGTGCAGATGAGATGAAAGGAAAACAAAACATTAACAACCATTTTGACAACCCTCCAACTCTCGAATTTAATTGCAGCCAGCTTTCCAGGAAGGATGCTGAGCTACAGAGTTCAGTATCTTATCAGGTTAGGCCATCTCATTTGATAAGTCCCTCCCCATTTATTATTCTCCCATTCCATCCTTGAAGAGCAATTGTTCCCAAGCATAACTCCAGCTGATTATCCAGAGGTGTCAGGCATGATTAATACCCTACCTTACATCATGCATCATCTTTCTTTTCCCCTTAGGGCCCCAAGAGCAATGTCCTTTTCTACTCCTTGCTGCCACAACAAATAAGTTCCCCTGTATTGTATGTACAGAAAGACATATTTCCTGGTGTCTGTGCTCTGCACATCTTAGCAGATTGGATGGCAGTAGTTAGGATCGTCATAAATTCGATGCTGGCATGATATGTCTAGGGTGCTGCCAGAGGTCAGACTCATGGAACTGCCATAAATGGCTCCCCGAGAAATGACAACCAGAAGTAGTACGAAGGTTCTGCTCACCCCTCCCATCCCAATCTCAGCAAATAACAAAAGGGAATCCAGAAAGTCTGAGCATTGTCGTGTGAGCTGAGAGCTGTCATCATAACCCATGTGTGGTGTGTGTGCTGAGTTAAAGCCTCGTGGTGTCAGAAGAGCATGCGTTTCAGTTGAGCATCAGAAGACTCAGCCTCGAGAGCCTCCTCTTTTCTCCTTTAGGTTCACACTGAGTCAGGTGAGGAACCTCTTTGAGCTTCAGTTTCTTCATCTTTAAATGGGGTTAATAATCCATAACTTGCCGTACGTGAGGATTAAACCCCATATTATATATGAAAGTGGTTTGTAACCTGCCAAGTGCCATAGAGACATGAGGAGTTAGTGTCTTCTGCTCTGTGCTGGAAATTGAGGTACTGCTCCCTTCTTGGTCTCCATGTCAAAGTGTGTAGGTTCACCTGGCTGCTTCTGCTGCCCTCTTGCTCATCTAGCTTTGCTCTGCTGCTTTTCCCTGACGTCTGATTTTGGCATGACCCCTGGCTCTGGATGGACACCTCCCTACTGCTGTGTTTGGCTTCCGTGTGTGCCCTGAGCCCCAGTGCTCTGCCTGCTTTGCCCTCTAGTGTGTTTTTGGCCTCCATCCTGTGTTCACTCATTCCGGCCACTGCCCTGACTCTTCCTCTTCTACCAGGGGTCTATAGTTCCACCTGACAAAGTGTTTCAAGAGCTTTGTCAGGTTGTTATAAATGGGATTCACAATGCACTTAATCTTTAATCCAAGTGGAATCTGATTTTGTACGTGTAGAGGTTAGGAAGCTAGATTTTTGTCTTCCAGGCGGGATTCTGTAAGTTGTAAGTAAGCATTCTTGCATTGGAGAGGACATACAATAATTAAAAGCTCAATAGTAGCCTGAAACTGAAGTAGCTTTAGCAAAACTGACTTTGGAAGTGGGCCAGCGAGGAAAGAGAGTAAACAGCAAAAGTCTCTTAAAGGCTTCATGTTACTGTGTGTGCTTATGGTTAATTTTTATTTTGATAGAATCGTAGAGTCACATCCCCAGCATACTGAGAATTGAGAATTCCCGGACTAGTGTGCAGAACATAGCCCTGTGGGGAGAAGCAGCCCTGTACACACCAGATCTTCCTCACTCCCCACCTTGCCTTGTCCTGCTCTGCAAGGGGCTTCACACACACACATGTGTGGGCACTCCGTCCTGCATGGCTAAGCTCTCTCTGCATCCACCCCTATTCCACAGCTTGGGCCCAAGGATGTGCCTGTTGCCTTTGTCTGCAAGACAGATAAGGGAAAGTCCAGAGCAGGTGGAGGTTGTTTGGTCAGGAGATACTGGGTTCATGGTCTTGAAGGGGACAGGTCAAAGACTCCAGGTAGGCATGTGCCCCCAACCATAGGAGGCATTCAAGAGTGGGCTCTTGAATGTATGAGTCCCAGGGCAGGGGCCTCTGTCGTGCTGTAAGTGCTGGACTCCAAGCGCAAGGACTTAAAATGTCTTCTTTTTATTAGAACTCACAAAAGATTTAAAGAGGATTTTGGCCTCCCTCCCCATGCCCCAGGCCAGGATACCTAGAGTCCCAAGTGGGGACATAGGAGACAAGATTCCATCATTGGCTCAGAGAACACATCAGCTGGCTTTTCTGTCTGTGCTTTCCTTATTGGTGAAATGGGAGTAGTTTCCTCTCCCAGGGACATTTAAAAAAGATAAATGTTGAGTTTCAAGAATCTGAAGGAGTATACCCTGAGTTGACGAATGTGAGGGAATGACACGAACGTCTTTCCTCCTCTCCCAGAAAGTTGAGTTCCAGGACCGCCTGCCTTTGGGTCTGGAAATTCTGCAGGTCTCCCAGCGGGAAAGCTGGTTACTCTTGAGAGTCTGGATGCTAGTGCCAACTGTCATGTTCTTCCTCCCAGGACTTAAGTGCTGATGGCTTATTTTTCCCCAGTGCACTTTCAATCTCTCTGTTTTTCCGTTCAGGTGCGCCCCAGCTGGCCAGGTGGCTTTGCACTGGGGATGCAGAGGGTGCTGCCAGCTGCCTGGCTTCTCTTAAAAGTGCACAGGCGAGGGCAAATGGGGCTCTAGAAACAGACCAGGAACATCTGACTCGGGCCCTAGTAATCATCTCTCCTTAATGGCAGAGAAGAGCGTGTGCCTTTCTTGGGAGGAAGGAGGAAAATCACAGATGTGAAAGTGATGAGAGGAGAAAATGATCTGGTTCATTTGGGAGGCTGAGCCGAGTTTTCCTCCCTTCCTTATTTGATCCTCCTGAGTTTATCCCTTCCCTGCAAATAAGCACCTTGAGGCAATTAAAAATGCTGAGTTCTCCAGTGCTATCATAGTGATTTGGTCTTCACTGGAGGAAATTAGCTCTGAGACAACAGTCAACAGCCTGTCGTCCTTCGAGGTGGCTCGGGAAATACAAACCTCACAAGTATTTAGAGCCTTTCTGCTGACTAACTGCCTTCGAATGGAAGACTTTGCCCATTGTCTTTGCTTTCTAAAAATGCCAGAAATAATTGGGACCATGACAGGATTAACTGTAGAGTCAACGTCACCCCTTTCACTGGAGGTGGAAATACAAATGAATGCCTTAAAGTGCTAACATTTTCGCCTCCTGAGGGTTACCTTTAAAGAGCATTTTTCAAATAACTGTGTATCTCCCTCAAATCACTAAAACAAGAGGTAAACCAAAACAGGCCAGCAGCTACCAAGAGGGGACAATTTTCCCCGCAGCTGAGGCACTATTTGCCGAATTACAGCCTAGGAGTGATTTTTATAGCCAAGTTATAAATGGCTGCAAATCGGGAGGTTTTGATGGAAATGCGGACTGACTTTTAGCAGTATTGATGCTTGTGAGTGCTGCTGTGAAAAAAATGTCCTCCTTCTGCCATCAGACTCCCCAAGCTCTTTAATTCTTGTAAATAATGTGCTCGCATCAAATCTTGCACTGAAGCTGGTCAGTGAAGCAGCCAGGGGGATATGATTAAGGAGTAAAAATTCCCATTCTGGGTCAGGAAACACGGCCATGGGTTTGATTTCTGATCAGTCAAGTGGCGTGCGTGTGAACACAAACACACACACACACACATACACATACACATACACACACCCACTTCTAATGACACAATTATCTCTGATCAGAAGTGAAATGGTTAATTGCTTCCCCTTCCTCCAATCCCCCAACTAAGGATAAGTGAGAGCAGGAATGAGGCTCTCCCTGACCTCTATGCCTGTGCATCCTCTTGGCAAAATGTCTTGATGTGGAAAATAGCAACGCCCTTCAGCCCTCAAGTGATTTCTTTCATTTCACGGTATCAGTGATGAGAGACACCCAATGTTTTTTTTTTTTTAACATCTTTATTGGAGTATAATTGCTTTACTATGGTGTGTTAGTTTCTGCTTTATAACAAAGTGAATCAGCTATACATATACATACAATCCCCATAGCTCCTCCCTCTTGCATCTCCCTCCCACCCTCCCTACCCCACCCCTCTAGGTGGTCACAAAGCACAGAGATGATCTCCCTGTGCTATGCGGCTGCTTCCCACTAGCTATCTATTTTACATTTGGTAGTGTATATATGTTAGTGCCGCTCTCTCACTTCGTCCAAGCTTCTCCTTCCCCCTCCCCATATTCTGGCACCAGGTTGTGGTACAGACTCAGAAGTTTTGCCTCTTAGTCAACTATTTGATTGCTGTGAATTAAGCAGAGATAGTCACCATTACCTCTGAGGGACATAATTCTAGCCTACCTCACATGAAACCAAGGTCTCTTCCTTTAGAGAACTCATAAAAAATTGAGGCTTTTGTCATCGCTTTCAATCGCAGATTGCTCTCAAATCTTAGTTCACACACATTAATCACTTTACACCCCACCCCCCCAAATAAAGCATATGTTCCAATCTATTAAGTTCTTTGCACATCTGAACCACCAAAAAGAGGTCAAATAATATAGTTTGGCACATTTTCCACTTTGTCACTTACCATTGGGATTTCGTAGATAGAAAAAAAGTTGACAACTGCCCTTGGAAACACGAGAATATGGAGGTTTTTTTTGCCTTGACAGGTTTCTTTTTCTCCCCCCATTTTAGTCTCACAAATCAGGCAGTCTCTGTATTCTATGAAATGTAAAGTTTAGTTGGATGACTTTTCATAAACTTCATTTTTAACACATTTTCCTCCTCTTTGTATTTTTATAATATATGCAAAATGCCAGGCTCCTCAAAAGAACTTTACAGGTCATTTTCCTGCCATAATAGTTGAATCAGACGCAAACGCACTTCATGGTTTAAATGCGGTGACAGAAGTAGCCTGACAGCAGAAATATGTACTGGACAGTAACTTCCACAAAAGCCTTGAGATTTTCACATGAGTAGAGATTATGACTTTGGAAGTCACTTTTTTTTTTGAAGATCAGCTCTGTGTAAATATGGACGAAGAGCATTTATTTGTTCTGTACTGTCAAGTGCCCTTGACCTAGTGACATTATTGATTTTCCACCATTGTCTTCATATGCATTGGTCCAAGAGGATGGAACCATAATAGCTGCCTCCCCTGATAATTAATTTTGATCCGCTTGATGTGATGAGCCTTACAGATGCCCTTGGAAGAATGACTTCCAGGTCAGTGCATGCACGTGTGTGTGCACACTCAACGTCATATATTTTCAAACGAAAAGTTAGGTTACCTGGTCTGATGAAAGATTTGGCTTCTCCTTGGTGAGTCTCCTGATAGGAAAAGAGTTGCACCAAACAATAAAATTCTTTTTAGTTATGAACATAAAGAGATATCTTTATTTAAAAGGATAAAATTAAATGAAATTGCGACAGTTGTGCAAAATTTGAAATGCATATTGTCTCATTGGTAGTGAAATGATCAGTTAAAATCTCTTTCTCTTGCTCAATATTGAAAACTTCATGTTGTTTTTTTAAAAATAAATTACCAAAATATAAATTTCCTCACATAGTTATATTGGTTTTTAAAGATTAGTACATGAAGAAGTTACTGGATGAGTGTCTTAGTTCAGTCTGTATAGCAGAATGCCATAGGCTGGGGAGCTTAAACAACAGGGATTTATTTCTCACAATTCTGGAGGCTAGAAAGTTTGAGATCAGGGTGCCAGCATGGTTGAATTATGATGAGGGAAGCTCTTCCTGATTAACAGATGGTAGTCTTCTTGCTGTATCCTCACATGGTAGAGTGAGGGGGGGCTCTGGCTTCTGTCTCTTCTTATAAGGGAACTAATCCCATTCATGAGGGCTCCACCCTCATGACCTAATTATCTCCCAAAGATTCACCTCCAAATACCATCACATTGGTATTACTGGGGATTAGGGCTTCAACATATGAATTTGTGGGGCAGGGGCAAGTGGCACAAATATTCAGTCCCTAACAATGAGCAAAAACATTCCCATTATTGACTCTCCTTGGAAGAATGTGGAAGATTTGGGCTAAGAAAACTTAATTTAGTTAGCCCCTACTTCATTGACCTTGCATTGTTATTTGCTGTTTTAAACTGCCATTATTTAATAGGAAAGAAAAAAAAAAGTAGTTGTCTATTATTGGATGAAATACCCATTTCATCCCGGGGAATAAATGAAGATTAATTACTGTAAGTATTGTGTTTCGTGGATCAAAGCAGCATATCAACAAGTATGCATTTTCTAGTGTTCCATTTCCTTGTTATAATTAACATGTTTTGGTTGTTTTGCTATGCTTAATAGTAGTATTTGAGTCATATCGAAAGGCCTCCTTCTAAATACAAAGAATATAATAAGTACCTTTGGGATTTTTTTATTCATGACAGTCAAAATAAGGAACCCATTGCCATTTTAGGTTTTGAAACTTCCATCAATGCGACTTTAATTTTTCATTCTGTTCCACTTTTCCTTGCTGTCTTTCTTTCTTATCTTGAATAAATGTAAAAATACAGAAAAGCTTAGAGAACAGTAACAAGCATTTTGTATCAGGCTGTTTTGCTGTGTAACATACCAGCTCAAAATTTGGTTGCTTATGTCATTAATCATTTCTCAGGAGTGCGGGGGCTACATGGGAAGCTCATGCATGGGTGGTGTTAAAAGATAAATTGAGGCATATTAAATTTTTTAAGAGTTTATTTTAGCAAAAATTGATTTGAATTGGGCAGCTTCCAATCTAGCAGATAGAAAGGAGCTCTGAGGAGCTGAACAAGATGAAAGACCTCAGTAGCAGAAGGGAACAGGAACAAGGAAGTTCTACTAGACAAAAAAGCAGGTTGGTTATATAAGGTTAGTTTTTTTTAGGAGGTGGCAGGGATCTATCAGGCCACTTAACTAACTAGCGCTGATCAGGCAATTCCTGATTGACTAGTTTACCATTCCATTTCTGGGAGAACTGAAACTGTAATTAAGTCTTGGTTTGATGACATGGGGCTTAGCATAAGCAGCTCTATTTGGGGTCTATTGTCCTGTTTTTACAGTGGTCAGCTGGTTTATCA
Organism: Monodon monoceros; assembly: GCF_005190385.1. Classification (NCBI taxonomy): domain Eukaryota; kingdom Metazoa; phylum Chordata; class Mammalia; order Artiodactyla; family Monodontidae; genus Monodon; species Monodon monoceros. The sequence goes on from NW_021703782.1 coordinate 72,143,348, forward strand.
GCTTGGTAAGGGGCAGGGGTTGGCTGGTCTATGATGGCCACAGCTGGGCTGACTCACCTGCGCTCCACGTGGCCTGTCATCCTCCAATAAGCTATTTCAGGGTTGTTCTCATGGTGAGCACAGGCGTCTGAAAGAAAGAAAGCAGAAGAAGTATGCAAGATCTCCTAAAACCTAGTCTCGAAACTGGCACACCAGACCCATTGCTTTCTGTTGACCAAACCAAGTCACAAGGCCAGCCCAATTCAAGGAGTGGAGAAACAGACTCTGCCTCTTGATGGGAGGGGCTATGAAGTGGTAGTTTATATGGTGTGGATATAGGGAGACCTTTAATTGGGGCTATCAATGCAATTAACCTACTATATGCATTATTCCAGACCTCCTAGGACTGATACTTATTAATATGTGTCATATTAAAATTCTTAATTCTCAGTTAAAATATTAAGGTATTAAGGATAAATGTGAACAAAGTTTGGGTCATTTTGCAGGTCCCATTCATTTCCCCCATGGAGCAATCACTGTCATGAATTTGGTGTGTGCTCACTTCATCTTTAAAAATACTTTTGTGTATGCATGTATGTAAAACACACATATACGCTCCCACACACAGATAGTGGTGGTTTTTAAATGTATGCAAATTTTTGACATTCCTCCTTTCAAGATGTAATGTTTCATAGCCCTTACATTTGAATAAAGGCTGTCTGTAGTAACTCGCTGATGACAATTAAAATAAAGTGGAAGGGACACTGCATGACTTCCAAATCAGGGTCATCAAAGAGGATGCCATTGCTACCTGGCTTTCTCCCTACTGGGACATACACCTTGACAGCTCTGAGCTGATGGGTGGGAAGTTCAGCCAAAGAATAATGGCTCCCCAAATACGCCCATGTCTTTATCCCCAGAACTTGTGAATGTTACCATACATGGCAAAAGAGACTTGGCAAATGTGATTAAGTTAAGGATCAGGATTTAGGGGAGATTATCCTTGGTAATCTGGGTGGGCCCAGTGTAATCACAATGGTTCTCATAAGCAAGAGGCAGCAGAGGTCAAAGGAGGAAATGTGATGATGGAAACAAGAGGTTGGAGTAATGTGAGGAGGTGTCACGAGCCAACAAGTGTAGGTGGCCTTAACTAGCTAGAAAAGACAAGGAAATGAACCTCCAGAAGGAATCATCACTGCCGTCACCTTAAGTGAAGCATGTTGTGACTTGTGACCTATGTCAGACTTCTGAATTACAGAACTCTAAGATAATAAATTTGTGTTGTTTAAGCCAAAAACAAAACAAAACAAAACAAAAAAGACTATTAGCTGAAGCCACCAGGCTGAGCTGGAGAGCCCACATTGAGAGACCACATAGGGTTAGAGAGATGTCCCCAAGGAGTCCCAGCTCTTTCGGCCCCCAGGTGGCAGACAGGTGAGTGATGGAGTCTTCAGATGATTAGAGCCTCCAGCCTTTGAGCCACCCCAGCTGATGCTGAGTGGAGCGGGAATGAGATGTCCCCATCAAGGCCTGCCCAACTGTGGCTTCATCTTGTCTTAAGAGAGTGTGATGCAGTTGATGGTAGGCATGCTGTTCTCCTGTCAGGGCTTTTCAGAATTTATAGGTGCCTCAGGGCCCCAAGTTGTGTATGTGCTTGTCTGTCTATCACAAAACATGAAGCTTCTTCTGGGGTTGCCTTTGTGGGGTTTTGGAAGCTGCAGTAGAATGCAAATGCAAAGACCCAACTTTCCATTAACCAGCTTTGTTTCTTTTATATTGTGATCACACTTGGCAAATATCTCTGTCCCAAGGAAATGATTACTGAGTCACATCATAATTACAACATTACTTACTATCTCCTTCCTCAAAATAAAATTTTCTCAGGGAGATTTTTGTCTTACTACTTTTGCATCCCACTGTACAGGGTAGGCACTTAAAGAAGCATCTGTTGAAGAAAATAGCATACCTTCTCTGGGTCTTTGTGCCCTGAAGAATTGGGGAATTAGAATCCATTAGCTGTAAATCCTTCTGTGATTCCGTAACACCTGTGTAGCTATAATTATGTTTAAAGTGGCTAAGTGCCATGCTTCTGCTACTTTTCAAATGCCAAGGGGATGCCCATCTCATGTGATAAAACATAGAAAGGATATGGTATCTTCACAGTGGGAGAGACTTTGAGAGGTATTGATGGGGTCATATTACAAGATACCTTCTGTCTGACTGCAGTACACATGTTGTGCCCAGTGGTGGAAACAGCTGCCCAGAGTAATGAGACAGGTATAGCATGTATTTTATAGAGCTGTATTGAAGAAAAGGCAATCCACTGAATTTCCATATTATGCACAACCGTGTATTAGTTACAAACATTAGTGGCTCAACCATAGTACTAAAGCAGATAAAGAGTCTACATTTAAATACTGAACTTCTGATAATTAAAGACCAATACTGATAATTTCCCTAGCAATGAATATAACCCCTAATACAAGGAAGCCATTATTCCAGGGCAGAGTACTGGACATAGATGATGCTGAACCTGGATGATGTTTCTAGGCAATCTGGATCTCATTAGAACTGCCTAAAGAGGTTTTCTAATTTCCTGGTGAAAAGGGATTGTTGTTAACATCAGACCTAAACTTATTTATTTGTACTGTACACACACACACACACACACACACACACACACACACACAAGCACAAACTATAGTACATATCTGTGCTATTTTAGCCCATGCATGCTATTCATTCCCTATTGTGAACTCAGTTCAGATGGGCTCACTTGAAAATTGAAGTCAAGATTCTGGTGTTCAAAAAATGTACTGCCTCAGACCTTTGGTGGAAACTATGGGCCAGTTGATTCTGTGCATTTGTTTGTATCAATCAAAAACAACAACAACAAAAAATATGCTGGTGTTCAAAGAATAGAGAGCCCAGAAATAAACCCACACACCTATGGTCAGTTAATCTTTGACAAAGGAGGCAAGAATATACAATGGAGAAAACATAGTCTCTTCAGCAAGTGGTGTTGGGAAAGCTGGACAAGCACATGTAAATCAATGAAGTTAGAACAATCCCTCACACCATACATAAAAATAAACTCAAAATGGCTTAAAGATTTAAATATAAGACATGACACCATAAAACTCCTAAAGGAGAATATAGGCAAAGCATTCTTTGATACAAATCATACCAATGTTTTCTTAGGTCAGTCTCCCAGGGCAATAGAAAAAGCAAAACTAAAGAGATGGGACCTAATCAGACTGATAAGCTTTTGCACAACAAAGGAAACCATAAACAAAACAAAAAGACAACCTACGGAATGGGAGAAAATATTTGCAAAAGATGGGAAAAACAATGGCTCAATTTCCAAAATACAAACAGCTCATACAACTCAATAACAAAAAACCAAACAACCCAATTGAAAAAAGGGCAGAAGACCTAAATAGACATTTTTCCAAAGAAGACATACAGATGACCAATAGGCACGTGAAAAGATATTCAACATCGCTAATTGTTAGAGAAGTGAAAATCAAAACTGCAAGGATTATCACCTCACACCAGACACAATGGTCATCATTAAAAAGTCTAAAAATAACCAATGCTGGAGTGGGTGTGGAGAAAAGGGAACCATCCTACACTGTTGGTGGGAATGTAAATCGGTGCAGCTACTATGGAGAACAGTATGGAGGTTCCTCAAAAAACTAAGTTGCCGTTATGTTCCACTCCTGGGCATGCATCTGGAGAAAAACATAATTCAAAAATATACATGTGCCCCTGTGTTCATAGCAACACTACTTACAATAGCTAAGACATGGAAGCAACGTTTTTTTTTTTAACATCTTTAATGGAGTATAATTGCTTTACAATGGTCTGTTAGTTTCTGCTTTATAAAAAAGTGAATCAGTTATACATATACACATGTTCCCATATCTCTTCCCTCTTGCGTCTCCCTCCCTCCTACCCTCCCTCCCTATCCCACCCCTCTAGGTGGTCACAAAGCACCGAGCTGATCTCCCTGTGCTATGCAGCTGCTTCCCACTAGCTATCTATTTTACATTGGGTAGTGTATATATGTCCATGCCACTCTCTCACTTTGTCCCAGCTTACCCTTCCCCCTCCCGGTATCCTCAAGTTCATTCTCTAGTAGGACTGTGTCTTTATTCCCGTCTTGCCCCTAGGTTCTTCATGACCTTGTTTGTTTTTTTTTTAAGATTACATATATATGTGTTACCATATGGTATTTGCTTTTCTCTTTCTGACTTACTTCACTCTGTATGACAGACTCTAGGTCCATCCACCTCACTACAAATAACTCAATTTCGTTTCTTTTTATGGCTGAGTAATATTCCATTGTATATATGTGCCACATCTTCTTTATCCATTCATCTGTTGATGGACACTTAGGTTGCTTCCATGTCCTGGCTATTCTAAATAGTGCTGCAATGAACATTTTGGTACAAGACTCTTTTTTTTCTTTTTTTTGTGGTACACGGGCCTCTCACTGTTGTGGCCTCTCCCATTGCAGAGTACAGGCTCTGGACGTGCAGGCTCAGCGGCCATGGCTCACGGGCCCAGCCACTCTGCAGCATGTGGGATCTTCTTGGACTGGGGCACGAACCCGTGTCCCCTGCGTCGGCAGGCGGACTCTCAACCACTGCGCCACCAGGGAAGCCCATGACACATTTTGAATTATGGTTTTCTCAGGGTATATGCCCAGTAGTGAGATTGCTGGGTTGTATGGTACTTCTATTTTTAGTTTTTTAAGGAAATTCCATACTGTTCTCCATAGTGGCTGTATCAATTTACATTCCCACCAACAGTGCAAGAGGGTTCCCTTTTCTCCACACCCTCTCCAGCATTTACTGTTTGTAGATTTTTTGATGATGGCCATTGTGACTGGTGTGAGATGATATCTCATTGTAGTTTTGATTTGCATTTCTCTAATGATTAATGATGTTGAGCATTCTTTCATGTGTTTGTTGGCAATCTGTTTATCTTTTTGGAGAAATGTCTATTTAGGTCTACTGCCCATTTTTGGATTGGGTTGTTTGTTCTTTTGATATTGAGCTGAATGAGTTCCTTGTATGTTTTGGAGATTAATGCTTTGTCAGTTGCTTCATTTGCAAATATTTTCTCCCATTCTGAGGGTTGTCTTTTCGTCTTGTTTATGGTTTCCTTTGCTGCGCAAAAGCTTTTAAGTTTCATTAGGTTCCATTTGTTTAGTTTTGTTTTTATTTCCATTTCTCTAGGAAGTGGGTCAAAAAGGATCTTGCTGTGATTTATGTTATAGAGTGTTCTGCCTATGTTTTCCTCTAAGAGTTTGACGGTGTCTGGCCTTACATTTAGGTCTTTAATCCATTTTGAGTTTATTTTTGTGTATGGTGTTAGGGAGTGTTCTAATTTCATTCTTTTACATGTAGCTGTCCAGTTTTCCCAGCACCATTTATTGAAGAGGGTGTCTTTTCTCCACTGTATATTCTTGCCTCCTTTATCGAAGATAAGGTGACCATATGTGCGTGGGTTTATCTCTGGGCTTTCTATCCTGTTCCATTGATCTATATTTCTGTTTTTGTGCCAGTACCATACTGTCTTGATTACTGTAGCTTTGTAGTATAGTCTGAAGTCAGGGAGCCTGATTCCTCCAGCTTCGTTTTTCTTTCTCAAGATTGCTTTGGCTATTCGGGGTCTTTTGTGTTTCCATACAAATTGTGAAATTTTTTGTTTTAGTTTGGTGAAAAATGACAGTGGTAGTTTGATAGGGATTGCATTGAATCTGTAGATTGCTTTGGGTAGTAGAGTCATTTTCACAATGTTGATTCTTCCAATCCAAGAAGATGGTATATCTCTCCATCTATTTGTATCATCTTTAATTTCTTTCATCAGTGTCTTATAATTTTCTGCATACAGGTCTTTTGTTTCCTTAGGTAGGTTTAGTCCTAGATATTTTATTCTTTTTGTTGCAGTGGTAAATGGGAGTGTTTCCTTAATTTCTCTTTCAGATTTTTCATCATTAGTGTATAGGAATGCAAGAGATTTCTGTGCATTAATTTTGTATCCTGAGACTTTACCAAATTCATAGATTAGCTCTAGTAGTTTTCCGGTGGCATCTTTAGGATTCTCTATGTTTAGTATCATGTCATCTGTAAACAGTGACAGTTTTACTTCTTCTTTTCCAATTTGTATTCCTTTTATTTCTTTTTCTTCTCTGATTGCTGTGGCTAGGACTTCCAAAATTATGTTGAATAATAGTGGTGAGAGTGGACATCCTTGTCTTGCTTCTGATCTTAGAGGAAATGGTTTCAGTTTTTCACCATTGAGAATGATGTTTTCTGTGTGTTTGTCATCTATGGCCTTTATTATGTTGAGGTAGGTTCCCTCTATGCCCACTTTCTGGAGAGTTTTTATCATAAATGGGTGTTGAATTTTGTCAAAAGCTTTTTCTGCATCTATTGAGATGATCATACGCTTTTTCTTCTTCAGTTTGTTAATATGGTGTATCGTATTGATTGATTTGCGTATATTGAAGAATCCTTGCATCCCTGGGATAAATCCCACTTGAACATGGTGTATGACCCTTTTAATGTGTTGTTGGATTCTGTTTGCTAGTATTTTGTTGAGGATTTTTGCATCTATATTCATCAGTGATATTGGTCTGTAATTTTCTTTTTTGTGGTATCTTTGTTGGGTTTTGGTATCAGGGTGATGGTGGCCTCATAGAATGAGTTTGGGAGTGTTCCTTCCTGTGAAATTTTTGGAAGAGTTTGAGAAGGATGGGTGCTAGGTCCTCTCTAAATGTTTGATAGAATTCCCCTGTGCAGCCATCTGGTCCTGGACTTTTGTTTGTTGGAAGATTTTTAATCACAGTTTCAATTTCATTACTCTTAATGTCTGTTCATATTTTCTATTTCTTCCTGGTTCAGTCCAGGAAGGTTATTCCTTTCTAAGAATTTGTCCATTTCTTCCAGGTTGTCCATTTTATTGGCATAGAGTTGCTTGTACTCTCTTAGGATACTTTGTATTTCTGCAGTGTCAGTTGTGATTTCTCCTTTTTCATTTCTATTTTTATTGATTTGAGTCCTCTTCCTCTTTTTCTTGATGAGTCTGGCTAATGGTTTATCAATTTTGTTTATCACCTCAAAGAGTCAGCTTTTAGTTTTATTGATCTTTGCTATTGTTTTCTTTATTTCTATTTCATTTATTTCTGCTCTGATCTTTATGATTTCTTTCTTTCTGCTAACTTTGGGGGTTTTTTGTTCTTCTTTCTCTAATTGCTTTAGGTGTAAGGTTAGGTTAGGTTTATTTGAGATGTTTCTTGTTTCTTAAGGTAGGATTGTATTGCTATAAACGTCCCTCTTAGTACTGCTTTTGCTGCATCTCATAGGTTTTGGTTTGTCGTGTTTTCATTGTCATTTGTTTCTAGGTATTATTTGATTTCCTCTTTCATTTCTTAAGTGATCTCTTGGTTATTAAGTAGTGTATTGTTTAGCCTACATGTGTTTGTATTTTTTACAGATATTTTCCTGTAATTGAATATCTAGTCTCATAGCGTTGTGGTTGGAAAAGTAACTTGATACGATTTCAGTTTTCTTAAATTTTCCAAGGCATGATTAGTGAACCAGTGTATGATCTGTTCTGGAGAATGTTCCAAGAGCACTTGAGAAGAATGAGTATCATGTTGTTTTTGGATGGAATGTCCTATATATATCAATTAAGTCCATTTTGTTTAATGTATCATTTAAAGCTTGTGTTTCCTTATTTATTTTCATTTTCTATGATCTGTCCATTGGTGAAAGTTGGGTGTTAAAGTCCCCTACTATGATTGTGTTACTGTCAATTTCCCCTTTTATGGCTGTTAGTATTTGCCTTATGTATTGAGGTGCTCCTATGTTGGGTGCATAAATATTTACAATTGTTATACCTTCTTCTTGGGTTGATCCCAAGATCATTGATTGTTATGTAGTGTCCTTCTTTGTCTCTTGTACTGGTCTTTGTTTTAAAGTCTATTTTGTCTGATATGAAAATTGCTACTCCAGCATTCTTTTGATTTCCATTTGCATGGAATATCTTTTCCCATCCCCTCACTCTCAGTCTGTATGTGTCCCTAGGTCTGAGGTGGGTCTCTTTTAGACAGCATATATATGGGTCTTGTTTTTCTATCCATTCAACCAGCCTATATCTTTTCATTGGAGCATTTAACCATTTACATTTAAGGTAATTATCGATATGTATGTTCCTATTACCATTTTCGTCATTGTTTTGGGTTTGTTATTGTAGGTCTTTTCCTTCTCTTGTGTTTCCTGACTAGAGAAGTTCCTTTAGCATTTTGCTATAAAGCTGTTTTGGTGGTGGTGAATTCTCTTAGCTTTTGCTTGTCTGTAAAGCTTTTAATTTCTCCATCGAATCTGAATGAGATACTTGCTGGGTAGAGTAATCTTGGTTGTAGGATTTTCTCTTTCATCACTTTAAATATGTCATGCCACTCCCTTCTGGCTTGCAGAGTTTCTGCTGAAAGATCAGCTGTTAACCTTATGGGGATTCCCTTATGTGTTACTTGTTTTGCCCTTGCTGCTTTTAATATTTGTTCTTTGTATTTAATTTTTGATAGTGATTAGTATGTGTCTTGGCATGTTTCTCCTTGGATTTATCCTTTATGGGACTCTCTGTGCTTCTTGGACTTGATTAACTATTTCCTTTCCAATATTAGGGAAGTTTTCAACTATAACCTCTTCTAATATTTTCTCAGTCCCTTTCTTTTTCTCTTCTTCTTCTGGGACCCCTATAATTCGAGTGTTGGTGCGTTTAATGTTGTCTCAGAGGTCTCTGAGACTGTCCCCAATTCTTTTCATTCTTTTTTCTTTATTCTGCTCTGCAGTAGTTATTTCCCCTATTTTATCTTCCAGGTCACTTATCCGTTCTTTTGCCTCAGTTATTCTGCTACTGATCCTTTCTAGAGAAATTTTAATTTCATTTATTGTGTTGTTCATCTCTGTTTGTTTGCTCTTTAGTTCTTCTAGGTCCCTGTTAAACGTTTCTTGTATTTTCTCCATTCTATTTCCAAGATTTTGGATCATCTTTCCTATCATTTTTCTGAAATCTTTTTCAGGTCGACTGCCTATTTCCTCTTCATTTGTTAGGTCTGGTGGGTTTTTACCTTGCTCCTTCATCTCCTGTGTGTTTCTCATTTTGCTTAATTTACTGTGTTTGGGGTCTCCTTTTCGCAGGCTGCAGGTTCTTAGTTTCCATTGTTTTTGTTGTGTGTCCCCAGTGGCTAAGGTTGGTTCAGTGGGTTGTGTAGGCTTCCTGGTGGAGGGCACTTGTGCCTGTGTTCTGATGGATGAGGCTGGATCTTGTCTTTCTGGTGGGCAGGTCTACGTCTGGTGGTGTGTTTTGGGGTGTCTGTGGCTTTATTATGATTTTAGGCAGCCTCTGTGCTAATGGATGGGGTTGTCTTCCTGTCTTGCTAGTTGTTTGGCATAGGGTGTCCTGCACTGTAGCTTGCTGGTCATTGACCGGAGCTGGGTCTTGGCGTTGAGATGGAGATCTCTGGGAGATTTTCACTGTTTGATATTACGTGAAGCTGGGAGGTCTCTTGTGGACCAGTGTCCTGAACTTGGCTCTCCCACCTCAGAGTCACAGCCTTGACGCCTGGCTGGAGCACCAAGAGCCTGTCATCCACACGGCTCAGAATAAAAGGGAGAAAAAAAAGAAAGAAAGAAGATAAAATAAAATAAAATAATAAAAATAAAAAATAATTATTAAAAAATTTTTTAAGTAATTAAAAAAAAAAAGAAAGGAAGAAGAGAGCAACCAAACCAAAGAACAAATCCACCAATGATAACAAGTGCTAGAAACTATACTAAAACAAAACAGAACAAAATGGACAGACAGAATCCTAGGACAAATGGTAAAAGCAAAGCTATACAGACAAAATCACACACAGAAACATACACACTCACAAAAAGTGAAAAAGGGAAAGAAATATATATATCGTTGCTCCCAAAGTCCGCCTCCTCAATTTGGGATAATTCGTTGTCTATTAAGGTATTCCACAGATTCAGGGTACATCAAGTTGATTGTGGAGATTTAATTCGCTGCTCCTGAGGCTGCTGGGAGAGATTTCCCTTTCTCTTCTTTGTTTGCCCAGCTCCCGGGGCTCAGCTTTGGATTTGGCTCCGCCTCTGCGTGCAGGTCGCCGGAGGGCATCTGTTCTTCGCTCAGACAGGACGGGGTTAAAGGAGCAGCTGATTCGTGGGCTCTGGCTCACTCAGGCCGGGGGGAGGGAGGGTACGGATGTGGGGCAACCCTGCAGCGGCAGAGGCCGGCAGGACGTTGCAGCAGCCTGAGGCGTGCAGTGCGTTCTCTCGGGGAAGTTGTCCCTCGACCACGGGACGCTGGAAGTGGCAGGCGGCACGGGCTCCCCAGAAGGGAGGTGTGGATAGTGACCTGTGCTCGCACACAGGCTTCTTGGTGGCTGGAGCATCAGCCTTAGCCTCTCACGCCCATCTCTGGGGTGCGTGCTGAAACCCGTGGCTTGCGCCCGTCTCTGGAGCTTAAGTGGCGCTCTTAATCCCCTCTCCTCGTGCACCTGGAAACAAAGAAGGAAGAAAAAGTCTCTAGCCTCTTCAGCAGCTCCAGACTTTTCCTGGACTCCCTCCCGGCTAGCTGTGGCGCACTAGCCCCCTTCAGGCTGTGTTCACGCCGCCAACCCCAGCCCTCTCCCTGCGCTCCAACCAAAGCCCGAGCCTCAGCTCGCAGCCCTGCCCGCCTGGTGGGTGAGCAGCCAAGCCTCTGTGGCTGGTGAGTGCTGGTCAGCACTGATCCTCTGTGCGGGAATCTCTCCGCTTTGCCCTCCGCACCCCTGTTGCTGCGCTCTCCTCCGTGGCTCCGAAGCTTCCCCCCATCCGCCACCCACAGTCCCTGCCTGCGAAGGGCCTTCCTAGTGTGTGGAAACTTTTCCTCCTTCACAGCTCTCTCCCACTGGTGCAGGTCCTGTCCCTGTACTTTGTTTTTTCTTTTGCCCTACCCAGGTACGTGGGGAGTTTCTTGCCTTTTGGGAGGTCTGAGGTCTTCTGCCAGCGTTCAGAAGTTGTTCTGTAGGAGTTGTTCCACATGTAGATGTATTTCTGATGTATTTGTGGGGAGGAAGGTGATCTCCACGTCTTACTCTTCCGCCATCTTGAAGCTCCCTCACTATCTCGGAAGCAACTTAAATGTCCATCACACACGCAGACACCCGCACTCACACACAGTGGAAAATTACTCGGCCATAAAAAGGATCAAATAATGCCATTTACAGCAACATAGATGGACCTACAGATTATACTAAGTGAAGTAAGTCAGAAAGAGAAAGACAAATACCGTATGATGTCACTTATATGTGGCGTCTAAAATATGATACAAATGAACATATTTACAAAACAGAAACAGACTCACAGACATAGAAAACAAACTTATGTTTGCTTAAGGGGAAAGGGGGTCGGGGGGATAAATTAGGAGTTTGGGATTAGCAGATACACACTAATATATAGAAAATAGATAAACAACAAAGTCCTACTGTATAGCACAGAGAACTGCATTCAATTACCTGTAATACACCATAATGGAAAAGAGTATGGGAAAAAAAAGATTCTGGTATTCAAGAACACTCCTGTCTGTACCGCACGTTTCACTTTGTTACTCAGTTTTGCTTAGAAGAAATGTGCATGGGGAATGGGGTTTCAGATATTCCAATAAGCTCAGTAAAACGAGAGTTTTAGTAGGAGGCTGAAATGGAAAACAGTTAAAAATAAGCGAAAAATAAGATTACAGTTGGAGAAAAGTGCCATATATGATCAGTTGCCAGTGAGATTAGAACTGTGAAGAGGTGCAACGTAATTTGAAATTAGGTGCAAAGAGGATGAATATATTTTATGAGGCACAGGTGCAAAATGAGAGTTTGTAATAGGTCTAGTGAGGATATTTGTAGAGCTGGTTCTAAGTCTTGAATTTACATTATGGTGAATCTAACCCAAATGCTGATCTTCAGAAAGAGTGACATCATTGTTGAACAAATGTTTGCTAGTCCTGAGCAATGAAATATATTTTTAAATGTCTACTTTCTTTTTCCTTTTATTTGAATAGTAGAAAAATTGAAATTGTTACAGTGCACTTCCATTTTTGGAGAAATGTACAAGAGTTTACCTTAACTTACTTAACCTAAGAATCAATCCAAACTCTGTCTCCATGAAAAACTCGCAATCGCCTTTTGACCTGGAGCGAAACAGTCGTTAACACAAGATTTTTTTTGCGAACCCAGACGATGTAATTTCTAGAAACCACCAGTAGGTGTCTCTTATCAGTAGTTTTGTCTATGGAAGGGGCTCCAGTCATTTCTATTACATTTCAGTTTAGTAATGGTCATCATGAGAAATTTGCCCACTGTGTAGTGCAGACAGTCAAAGCCCATTTAATATATTTCTAAAATAGACCAGTTGATCTTAATTTAAACCCCAACTTTTCAGGTAATGAGTTTCTAATGGTGATTGCTGTGCACATGGGTGTGTAGCAAATAGAATATTAAGTTCAACAATTGAGCTCATTTCTCTTGAAGTCTACCAAAATTACAATGAAAAACAAAAAATTCTTAAAGTAGAAGTTGACAATCCAGCCATGGAAATGAACATTTCCTTCATTAGACTGGCAAATGTGAGACATTTCCTAGAGAGCCCGTCTAGGGGTTTTCATTACATATGAGGTTAATGTTTAATATCTGGAGTCTGCAGGGCCTTTCTAACAGGAAAAAATACAAAAGTTACTTCTGTGTGGAAAAGTTTTATAAAGAGATTTCTTTTGAGAAGATAAAATGAAGCAGCTTACTGAAAAGTTAATCCTGAAATGTTCAGTTTGTGCCCCTCTGCTTCTTAGAGGTGACAATTTACCACTGCAGACTTTCCAGGACTATTGTCTTGTTATCCTGCCCACCCTTTTTTTTTTTTTTTTTTTTGCGGTACGCAGGCCTCTCACTGCTGTGGCCTCTCCTGTTGCGGAGCACAGGCTCCGGACGCACAGGCTCAGCGGCCATGGCGCACGGGCCCAGCCGCTTCACGGCATGTGGGATCTTCCTGGACCGGGGCACGAACCCGTGTCCCCTGCATCAGCAGGCGGACCCTCAACCACTGCGCCACCAGGGAAGCCCCTGCCTACGCTTTTGATATTGTTTCATTTATTGTCTAAATGTTCATCTGGTGCTGGGCATACATTGCCTTGTGAATACCTCCTCTCCCCAACCAGCTGGTGCTCTGAGGGCATATTACATCTTACACTCTCTGATCTCTCACATACTATCTAACCTGGAGTCAGCCTCATCCTAAATCAACACAGAAGGTTCCCAGTTGTCTCAGTATGGCAGTGAATCTTCTGGAGAAATGTGCTGTAGCTCGTGACAGCTTTTGTACTTGTACTTCCACAGTCCTTGACAAGCACAGTGCACATAGTAGGTGTCATATTATTGTTGAATGAATAAATGAAGCACAAGGATGATAGAATAAGAAACACATATCCTAAGTTGTGTGTGTGTGTGTGTGTGGTGTATTTAAAAAGGAGTATTTATTGAGTGCTTCATGCAAACCAGGCAGTGCATTGCACAACAGACTTAAGGTTCACCCTAGTCCAGCTGAACTCAAACCATCATGGAAGAATTGGAGTTTGAGCTGTGCAGATTTCATGGGATTGATATAAACAGGGTCATGGAATGGGGTTCTTTGTCAATGGGCTTTTGAGCTGAGCAAAGGAGGGAAGAATTTTGAAAGCTCTGTTTTGGAATATGCTAAGTGAAAAATTACACCACCAGAAATGCATTAATTATTTGATCATTCTGTCTTAGGTTGGGTTCCATAGAAAACAGACTCTAAGATATTTGTTTGCAGAAGCTTATTGGGGACACCTTCAGGATCAGCACTTGTGAGTGAAAGAAATTGGATTGGGCACAGGGGGAAGTTGAACTGAGAGGCAGACTCAACAAAGACTCAGCCAATCCCACAAGGAGCTCTGGAGCCAGAGTGGCTCTTCAGATTTACATCCCCTTGAGTTAAGGGGACTGGCCTTGGTATCCCCACGTCCATCTGTGATTGAATATAGGCTATCCGAGGGAGGGGAGTGACCTTGAATGTGGTGGCTTTCTTCAGTTAAGGACAGTTCTCAGAAGGTGACCCAGCTGGGAGCCATCAGGGGCCAAGAGCTCTGGGAACAGGGAAGGGGTAAACTGGGTGTGTGTCAGAGTATCCACTAAATGTCCCTTCCTTTGTTTTCTCCCACCAAAGAAAATAAAATCCTCAGCTCATCCATGGAGAAGTGAAATAAGGTTTGATAATCAGATTAGCTATTATGTCAAGGCTTTTAGGGGACTATTTTCTGACCTTGAATGTTTTGACTGCAAACCATGCTTGAGCCCCAGTGCTCCAGGGTAGAGGAGGGAAAAAATTCAAGGAAGTAGGTTTTGATAGTTCAGGTTTAGAACAGCTGACAAAATTGTAGGGTTAGTCTTTAGGGTCGAGAGGCCAGCAGTCCAAGTTGCAGAGTCTAAGAGGGACCAGACTTGATTTGGAGCCCAGACGGTTGTAGAGGTGATGGGGATGGGAATGGTGTAAATGGATGATTTGGAGGAGAGGTCATGTCTGCATATGTTTCAAATAGTGACAGTACAACAAGAAAAGCATAAGGAAATCTATGGTTTTAGTGTATTCAGCAAGTTTACAGTAACCAGACAGTTGGGGGCACAGGACACAATGGTCAGGCTTTGAGGCAACCTACTAACAGGCAGCCAGATGGGGTCCATTCAGGAGTCTTAAGGAAGATGTCATAGTCTGTTCAGGCTGCCATAACAAAATACCATGGGCTGGGTGGATAAAGAACAGAAATTAATTTTCTTGCAGTTCTGAAGGCTGGAATGTCCAATATCAGTGTTTTGCTGATTCATTTCATGGTAAGAGCTCTCCTTCTGGCTTGCAGATGACTTCCTTCTTGCTGTGTCCTCACCTGATGTAGAGAGAGAGTAAGTGATCTGATGTCTCTTCTGATAAGGACACTAATCCTATCAGATTAGGGCCCCACTCATATGACCTCATTTAACTTCAGTGACTTCCTTAGAGGCTGCATCTCCAAATACAGTCATGCTGGGGGGGGCGGGGTTAGGGCTGCAATACATGAATTTTGGGGAAGTAAGCGTTTAGTCCAAAACAGAACTAACATTCCTGTGGAGATATGACATCAGACACCATAGCAGAAACAGTTGTCCCTACTGAACAACTGGACAGACATTGGGAATAGGTTGAAGCTCTGTGGTCACCCAGGAGTGCCAGGATACCCCAGCCCCCATGCAAAGAGGGCATTAACTGCTTAAATCAGCAAGGCTAATTCCAGACCCTAATAGCCATACACCTCAAATCTCTGTAGGGGTTGGCTCAGAAGAGTGGATGAGGCTGAGGTTTTGAAGGAATAAACCTCATAGATAACACTGAATGAATAACTGCTCCAGTTTGGGCTTGGTTCACAACAAAAGGTTTAGCTTCAGAAATAGTACTGTTCTTGGAAACTAATTTCCTATAATGATTTGGGTTTTCTATCAGTTACTATTTCCTTTGGAGAGTGAAGCCTGCTGTTTTGTGAGAGTAATACCTTCACAAAATTTCAGTGCTTTTTTGGAGCAAGGTTATAGCTAAACATTTACTTCCAACAGAGTTGTATAGGTCAGTGCTGTTGTTTTCTTTTTTTTTTTTTTTGCTATTGTTTTCTTAATGACATTATTTTCTCCTTATGACAAAAGTAGAATATATGTTTATTGTAGAAAATTATCTGTAATCTCACCATCCAGAGATGTTAACATTTTTCTTGGTCTCTTTCATTTTGTGTGTGTGTGTGTGTGTGTGTGTGTGTGTGTGTTTTGAAGAACAAGATGGGATCATGCTATATGTACAAAATGAATATCCTAAGTATTTTTCTATTTTAAAAATATACTACTGTAGCACTATGTTAAAAGGCTGCACAGTATTGTTTTAAACAGATTTACTGTAATTTACTTAATCAATTCCTTATTTTTTTTTGACATTTAAGTTTTTTCCAATTTACATTGTTATGAAAAGTGCTTTGCTGAACGTTCTTGGAGTATATCTTTGCACGCATTCTTGGTTATTTCTTTATGATAAACTCATACAAGTAAAAGTGTTAGGTCAAGTGGCATGAAGAAATGTTTGTTCATTATTTTCAAACATCCGTGCCCAAAGATTCTAGCAGTTTGTACTTCCAATTACAATATCATTGTCTTGAGCATAATATATATTTTTAAACAATCAACAGAATTTATTGTTGAAGAAAATATTCCGACTATCAAGACAATATAAATATGTATTCAAAACATTTGAGTTGTTTTAGTTTATGTTTAGTTTACATTATGAGTAGTAAAGGAAATAATTTCCACAAATCTATAACTACTGTATAAAGACATTGAGAACATGTTTTCATATTAATATTTTTTCTAATGTTTTGGTTTTTTCATTCAAATTTATTAAAACATCTTTCATATAAAGATATCAATTTTGTAATATTAGAAAATTTTCCTTTGTGTCATGGGTTTAGAAATTCACACATGACTAAAAACACAGCCACTTGTTGAGCATAATATTTTTAATACCAGTATGACAGATGAAAAATAGCATACCATTGTTTAATAGTCATTTCTCTGATTATTAATGAGGTTTAACATTTTTAAATAAATTTATTTCCTTGTTCATTTGTTACGGTGGGTTATTGCTAATTTCTTATTGATTTGTAAAAGCCCCATATATATTTCAATTCTTTTGTCACCTCTGCTGTAAATATTGCTATTAGTTCTTTGTCTTCAGTCTTGTTCATAATTTAGTTGGTTTTGTTTTATATCTAGAGATTTTTAATTGATGTGCACAGAAGTCACATTTATATATATATATATATATATATATATGCGCCATTGGTGCTTTGCTTAGGAAGCCTTCTTTCGGTTCATATTTCTGACATGAGTTTCAAAACAGAAGCACATTATCATTTATCGTTTGTATTTCTATGGTCATCTCAATAGTAATTTGTGAGAGGGTAAGAAAGTGTCTCAGTAAAGATGTTCAGGTGGCCATCTTGAAACAGAGGTCAGTTCAGAGTTCCAGTAGAGCACTTTAAATGTTTGGATCTTTCTCTTTTAGATCAGAAGAGTTAATTAAATTTAATTAGACATGATAGGAAAAGGAGTTTAGGTTACCTTCACACTGCCTGGGATTGTCCTCTACTCACGTCAATGTTTGTTGGCCTTTGGTGCAGACCAGGAGCTGATGAGAGGGCCTAAGTGGGAGGCAGATGGGAGCCAGACAGATACGTAGGTACACTGGCCCAGGAGCCAGCACAGCGAAGCAACGATAGCTCTAAATAACTGTCACTTTGCCGCTCGTATTCATTCTTCAAGGTCCAGAGTAAGATTTATATTCCAACTTTTCCATCCCAGGCTGATTGCCTGATTCTCCAAATAGCTGAGGATATTAGTATATTCATTACTCTCTATCCGGTTTAGTTCTTTTCATATAGTCTCTAATATACAGTTTTGTACTCTCCAGTTTTTATACTGCCTAATGTAAAGCTTAAAATATGAATTTAGCTTTCTTTAGAAGACTTTAAGATTCCTGATATAATTTAATCATAACCCAGACCATATCAGTCTATAGAAATACTTACTAATTTGTTGGTTGAGCACAGAGATTCACACAAGATGAAATAAAACACATAGTGACTACTAACATGTACCTAATGAAGTATAGTTGGATTTCAAGGGATTGTTTGGTTTAAAAATACACATTAAATCTTTCAATCGTTTATCTCTTTTACAAAAGGTATGTATTTAGCAGTACATATTAAGGTATATTCTTTTCCCCATAATACTTAAAGTCAGTAAGATCTTGGGCTCAAGTCAAAGAAACTCGGTTTGAATCCTGACCCTGCCATTTACCAGCTGTGTGAGCATGGGCTTCAGTTTCTGCATCTGGAAAATGGGGGTAATATATTACCTTCCTCAGGAAGTTGAATTAAGGCTTGATCCAGTTCAATCTGAATTTCCCTGAAGTGTATCACAAGGAGGTGATGTAATTCTTTAGACAGAACTGCAAGATTTAAATTCCCTCCAACTCAAGTCATAGTTGTTAGGGTAGTAGGAAACAAAAACCCAAATCATAACCCAGCAACTAGAAACTCCCCCAGTTCAGTCTTTACTAGAGCTGTTTTGTTTTAAGAATTATTTCACAGTTGAGTTGTTGGTTTTTACTCCAACTCAATTTGTACACATTATTAAAAATGGAATGAGTGAGCCTGTGGCACATCTGGAAAGAGAAAATAGGCCAAATTCCAATTCGTTATGCCTAACCTCCCCATGAAGTTTTCCGGTGGGTGCAGCAATGTTGTTTTTGACTATTAACGTTGAGCCATATGTGCCATGCTCATGGGTGGCTGCTAAGCAGCTGTCATTTCCAGTCCCCAGGGTGGGCAGAGACACAGTTATTATATGTATTTGGGGCAAAATTCCCCTCTTCCTGGCCCCATGGCAGGTTTTGACTCCAATATTCCATTCTCCTGATGTGTGGGTAATCTCTCATTGACATCTGGAAGCCTCGTGCCAGGGAAGCAGAATATTAGCGATGAAATTCTCCACATGGATCTGAAAGAAGGCTTTTCGCCTGCAATTTGGGAAGTTTTTGTGAAACTCTTTGGGACCCTTCTGGATAAAGAGCCTTCCATAAACCTTACTTATTATGATGATGACTGCTGGCAGAATTGAAGTTACACATGGGCGTCGGGAGGACAATCTATTCTCTTTGTGCACACGTAAACCTCTGTTTATCTATACAAATATCTTTGCAAAGAGCAAAGCTGAAATGTCTTCTCTCCAGCTGGGGTGCAGTTCTGTTGTTGCCGCACAGTAAATTGGGTCACCGTCCAGCTTTGCATCCGGCACCTGCTCCGCCACATAATGGGGAAACGAGTGCTTCTATAGTGATGATGGCAGTGTGCGGCTAACCTGGGCCAGGGATCGCCATGGACAGCTAATAAGGAGTCCAGGAGAGCCCATCATTCAGATTTTGCTGCCTTGTTGTTCTTGGCTGGGAGGAAAGACCTTACCAAAAGGAAAATTGTTCTTTTAACTCCTACGTTTGAACTCTTCCTGTGCTTTCTGAGGAGAGTGATTTGAAAAGGTTAGATTTTGCTAGCGTGTGCCAATTTGGAGAAGGAAATGTCTCTAATGCACAGGAATACTGGGAACTGTAGATTTTTCTGGAGACTAAGTGGGGTGGTCTGAGACTAATTAAAAAGGATTTGGTGGTTGAATAAACAGAGTTGGGGTAATGGAGTGAGCAATAGATACAGAGTCAGAGCTCAGATCTTAAATCCACCATCCACTTGCTGTGGAGCTTTGCCTCAGTTTCGTCATCTGTGCGAGAGAGGGTTAGTGCAGGTGACATGAGCAGAGTGCCTGGCATATAGTGGGTAGTCATTACACACTCATTGACTCCAAAAAGTAACTGTGTGAGGAAGGGCTTGCGTCTGTCAGGCAAGGTGAAGTTTCTCTTGGTAACGTGCAAGTCCCAAATCTCAGTGGCTTAAAGAGCAAAGTTTTATATCTGTCATATTTCATGTCCACTGAGGTCAGCTGTCCTGCTGACATGGTCATAGTCTACATGATCTTCAGTGCAGAGTCTAGGTCCACTCATGACAATGGAAATGAAAGCTCTGGAAGGATTTGTGGCTGCAGTTAAATGATCTGGCCTGGAAAAGATGCATGTCTTTTCTGCTTAGAAGTCACTGGCCAAAACTAGTCACATGGATCCTTCCGATCACTAACGATCCAGTGGGTAAATCCTAATTTTTCTCCAAACAAGGGAACCGAGAATATTTCTCAAGTAGCACTAATGACTTCTGCAGTGTCTCCCCAGGAGGCTCTGACAGCATATATCTATTCTACATATCAAAGTGCTGCTGTATGTTTTCTTGCCTCTTCATTGTAATATATAATCATTTTCTCTCTTTCGTTGAATTTTTAATATCACTGACTTGTTTTCTCTTTATTTTATTTTCTTCCAAATGGAACACAAGAAGAAAACTTTATATTTTCTTAGGATGGACCAAAAAGGCTTTATTTGACTTTACTGTGGACAGTGATAGGAAGGCAATGCTGCCTAGTTTCA
This sequence comes from Monodon monoceros, assembly GCF_005190385.1. Classification (NCBI taxonomy): domain Eukaryota; kingdom Metazoa; phylum Chordata; class Mammalia; order Artiodactyla; family Monodontidae; genus Monodon; species Monodon monoceros. The sequence goes on from NW_021703782.1 coordinate 72,163,549, forward strand.
CCTTTCTTTCTGGTCTTGGGAAGTTGTGGAGGAGGACAGAGCATGAGAAGTTGAGAGGGAGGGTGTGAGCAACCATTTGAGAATTGCATGGAGGGACATTTATGTTATCTGGCAAGGTAAAATCCAGTTGGGGGTAATTATTCTGCAATAATTGTAGAACTTAAGCTGGTTATAAAGCTATGCTAAGAGAGGGAAAAGCTGGCTTTAAAATATATATGGTCTGCTTGAGAAAAACCAGAGAGATTTATGAATTTCTGTATTGATATTTTTTCCCTTTTGGGAATCTTTATTTCTCTTGGCTATTGAATGTATGCTAATGTATCTGTGTTCCTTTAACAATTTGAAGAAGGGACTGAAGGAGTCTGAGGATGTATTGGTATAGCAGATACTGTTAATTGTCTCCCAATATCCATTTTCCCTTCTAACTTTTCATAAGAGAATTTTCACCACCCTATCCTGGCAGAGCTAGAGACTAAAGCCTCCTCTAGCCTGATGGATGCAGTGTCTCCCCCACAAAGTTATTTTTTGGATATAATTAACATTTAATAACTACCAATTATTCCAAGTGTATCTTGCAACCATGTGTGATGGCCACGTATTAAGGTTCAGCTGATGGGATATGGGCAGAAGCAATGGGCTCAACTTCTAGGTCATATTGTTAGTAAGGAAGTTGTTTAACTTCTACTTCCTTTTCTATCTTGCTGGTTTGGAAAAGACTTGCTGGAGTCATCACTTTGAACCCAAGGATAGAAGCCACATATTGAGGATGACTCTCAGTGCTTTGGACTGACCGCCAACCTCTAAACTATGATATGAGAAAGAAGTCTTCTATGTTGATTAAGCCATTGTATTTTGGGCTGTGCTCTTTATTATAGGAGTTTAGCTTCCACCATACCTAACAAATTTCCCCTTTCCCAGCTCAGTTTTATTTTCAGCATCATATTTAGATTGATTTAATCTCTTCTTTACCATTTCATCTTCTCTTATATTGGAAGGCATGGGGGGTGATTGGTCCTTTGCTGATTGTGAAATTTAGGATGATACTTAACTTACACTTTGTGTGTGTGTGTGTCTGAATTTTTATCTTCCCAAATTAATCAGGCAACTGTGAACACAGGGTTTTTGAGTTCCAGGTTGTACCTAGGACTTGTTCTTCCAAACCAGTATTCTAGCTTGTATCATCAGCTCTATTTTATCCAGGCAAGTTATTTTACCTAGTACAAAACCAAACCCTGTGTGATCAACATCCAGAAATGCAGTAAAAAGACTCCCAGGGCTTAATGGCCTTGTGTGTTATGAGAAAAATTCTGGAGTCATATTTAGGTATGAAAATAAGCCCAATCGGCCTTTGCACAGCCCTATTTTCTTCATTTGGTTCCACTTCATAGTTGAATAAAAGCCTGGAGTGAAGGTCTGTGATTTTAGAAAATGTGACTCTGGCACATTCTCAAGGCAGATGGACTTCTTCTAAGGAGCTGATGCCCTGTGGGGTGGGTAGGTTTGCATAGTAAAGAGATAAATCAACTGTAGCTAGGACAAGGTGGAGAGACAGCAGGGATTCTTTGGGGGAGGCTGGGGTTTTTGCCTTTCCACTTGGAAATGTGATGGTTTATTTAGTGTCTTGAAATGGAATAAAAATTAGTGGGCTGTTTCTCTACATTCCCTTGCCAAACTCGCTTCCTAATGGGTAAAACAGACATAATCCATACCTCACTCCCCCTACCCTCCCCACCACACACAGCATTCGTTTGTTTTCTTGATATAATGATGGAAAATTCAGCCAGCCACCTTGCTCTTTCCACAGAAGGTCAGGCTGGGCTCTTGTTGACAGCTGTTTAGAGGAAACCAACTGAATCATAGAACTGAATGCATTCTTTGTTTTGGCATCTTGGAGACCAAAAGCATATTATTGTTAGCATGTTTTGCTCAGCATTTAAGCAGGCTTCGAGCAGAATTAGTGATAGTAATAAGTGGTCTGTCTAAATAATATAGTGAAAATCAGAATGCTGGGTTTTTAATTGTTTTTTGATAAAAAAGAAGGCTGTTTAGAGGATAAAAATATTAAAATGCTTTCCTGTAGAATTTTGTCTCACTCTTTTCTATCTTTGTATTCTTATACCCAAGCAAGTTACTGTACGTTACATCTCAAAATAAAATACCATTATTATAGCATGTATTTATAAAAGGGGTCCACTCTGCAGACTAAAATTCCTGTCAAAAAATTCTCATCCAAGATATTGTTTTATTAAATGACTGAAATGCAGTTTTAGAGCTGGGGCTAGAAGTCAGTGATTCTAAGAATACACATTTTAATTGATTTATTCTATGATCATTAATCGTATTCATAAAATACTACATTTTCATCTTTTGCTCTGTTACTATTAGAAAGTCACAACTCCTATTTGTTCAGATTTTGTAGTCACTTAAATAAACTACAATGCAAATAAACTTTAGTCATGACATGCTATCTTCATGACAAATTTGCTTGAATTTTGTTCGCCTGTGTAAAAATCTGTTTCCAATGCTGAAATAATGATGGAAGTAACTCATTGGAATTACTAGGATTGTGTAAAGGAAGAATGTGTTCACTCCGGCAGCTCTGGGCAACTCAAAATCTTCACACATCATCTTAACTTACAGAATTGGAAAAATAGAGTAATGGGCTGGGGAACTCCACAGGAATGAGTTGTATTGAAACAATGAATGTAAATAATAAGTCTTGTCAGATTAATGTAACGTCTTGCTATGATCTAACAGAAAACCTTGTGACTTAAAAAGAATAAAGGGCAGTGAGGTTGGTATAATTGAATCTAACTTCAACTCATATAATTCGATCATGAAAAATTCTTGGCTAGCTTCTACATCTAATGGTGATGGAGAGTTTCTTGAAACATCAAACTTTAATTTTGTCTGTACTTCACCAGACCTTCAGGATTAGGAGTATTATACTCAGATGCCTGTTGGGTTCAGTTAGATAAGTGGATAGCTGAACCAGACGTGTAAGGCTCTAGGAAATGGCAGTGACAGTGGAGAATTCATGTCCAGTTGATGATTGCCATGTGCAGATCTGGGTTGGGTGAAGAGATTGTCTAGTTTTCAAGAGAAACTGGAAATCTGGGTTTTATGTAAAATCTGATTTTTAAATGTTGGTGAGAGGTTTTAAATACTGTGGGCTAGCTAGCTAGCTGTCTAAACTTATTTTAAGTTTAAGGGACCACAAATTTGAAATTTCTGAACTGGATAGTTATAGTGAAAACTAATCATACTGATTTTTTTTTTTTTTAAACGTCTTTCATTGGAGTGGAAATATCTTCATGATTGTCTCAGTGCAGACCTAGTTTGGGGATATATACATGAGATAGTGTCTTAGAATCAGTGAATTTGATCCATTTATTTGTAATTCTCATATTTGGGAATAGGGTGCTGAATAAGCTCCTTGATAACCTTGACTTAGGTGGGTGTAGTAAGCAGCTCGGACTTTGCCATAATAACTGTGAAAATTTAGCTGAAAGGAGCAAGTTAAAGTTCCAGTGGTGAAGAACTGCTCACCTAGAAATAAAAAAAGGAACACACACCTATAACATAAACATAAAATAACTGATGGATATAAAGACAATGGCCAGAAATATCCTTGAAGTCATAATGACTTGGAAGTTAAATGTCATCTTTTATAAGTTGTATGACCCAGGGAAGGTTAGGGTATAGGAAGAGGTCAGAAAATGTCTTCATCTTCACCATATATGCTGTTAATACTTGAAAGTTTATGAAGCACTTGTACCATATAACTAATCCATTTGATGTAGCCAGCATGTTTTTCTAATAGGCTCATCTAAGGTTCAATACCACTTCAAGGGGGTAAATATAAAAAATAAAAAGAGGGTCTTATCCAAGTAAGAGAGGGATAAAAGACACAAGGAAGGACTTACCGAAGAACAAGGACTCTAGGGCCAGAATGCCGAGGCTTGGATTCTGGCTCCACCATTTAACCAGCTCTGTATACTTGGGGCAAGTTGCCCTCTCTGTGCCTAAATTTCCTAATCCGTTAAAATGGGATAATGAGAGGATCCTCAGAAGCACAAACTGATTGGTATATAATTATTTGGTATTACTATTAATGTTATAACTAGAAAAATTTAGCGGAAAGACAAAAAGGAATAAAAAAGTAGTTGTTACTATGTATTATGTTTATGGCCCTCATTTTAAGTACTCTATAGGCTTATCTGCTTCTTCTTCACAGTAAGCTTATGTGTTAGATGTGATTATCTTCATTTCACGGATCCAAGACTGAGGCTTAATGAAGTTAAGTATAGTAGAAACTCTTTTAAACAACTTCCATGTAACTACCTTTCTAGATTAATCTGAACTCTAAATTCCATCTGTAGAGCTCACGTGGGTGCCCATGACTTCTGAATGTCTATGACTACAAGGATGCTCTGGTCACCACTGCTCCCACCAACAGGGTTGTGGACCTCCCAAGAGTCATCTGTGTGTGTTTCCCACACTATTTATATGTCTTCTTGTAATCAGGCCTGACCCTAACATTGATAGGATCATGCACAAGAATGCAAAGGGAGGTCCATATCCCTTGGATCTAAATATTTAAAGGTGTAACTTAAACTAATAAACTCTTAAAGTATGTTCTGTTCCCCTTACTTGGTAAAATAAATCTTCATAATGATCTGGAAATCTCAATTCCAATTTCCAGTTCTCAAAATCTTTGATATTCCAAAACATGGTGATGCAAAGAGGTCCCACTCTCGCCACCTTGCCCTAAAGCCTTCTTGCCCTGAAGCCTTCTGAAGCCCTGAAGGCTTCAACCTCAAATGTGTCCCACATTGTAAGGGGTCTTAGGTAGTATATGAACAACTTAAACCATGCTTCCAAACTTTGTTCACACCTAAATTTTTTTCATGATATTTGGCCAGGGAATTTCCAGGCTTCGTACCTGGAACATGGTTTGGGAAGCGGGATGTGTTCACTGGGCGGCCATGGCACCTTGGCTCCATTGAGAGGAGCATGGCGAGAATAGGATCAAAATGTGAACTTCTAAAGCCTGGGCCCAAAACGGGGGTCCCTGTTCCTGTGTCTGGAGGAGGTACTGATTGTGATTGTCAGTCAATTAAAGGTTATGCAAAATAATGAATTGTTAGCATGCAAATAACATGATTATTATTTCTATGAAAATTATGTTGGAAACTTCAGTTTCCATCTGAGTAGCTAAAACATCATTATTATATCAGATGTAGGCAAAATTTATGGAAATTTTGGAAGAGAAATAAAAATGTAGAAATTTCCTGCATTCAGCTTGATTACCAGATGTTAAGTTCTTTATCAAATTTAGGAATTGAGAATTGTACGTGATGCATTAGGGATATGAGTTATGCAAGAAAATCAGTGAGGAGCTCCAATCTGTGGACTCTTATTCCAAGAAACAGCCATGTTCTATGATAAAGAATGAAAATGGAATTTACATTTATTTATTTAAAATAAGATGGAAGAAAACATTTAAAATATAATTTCAAAATATATTTCCTGGGCTTCCCTGGTGGCGCAGTGGTTGAGAGTCCGCCTGCCGACGCAGGGGACACGGGTTCGTGCCCCAGTCCAGGAAGATCCCACGTGCCGTGGAGCGGCTGGGCCCGTGAGCCATGGCCGCTGAGCCTGTGCATCCGGAGCCTGTGCAACGGGAGAGGCCACAACAGTGAGAGGCCCGCGTACCGCAAAACAAACAAACATACAAACCTCAAGAGCAGTTGGTTGTGTGGTTGGAGTGCAAGGTTCTTCTCACTAGAGTGGAGGGAGCTTTTAGGAATGCTTGAGTGTGACATACTTGCAGTGATGCAAGGGAGAAAATCAAGGGGTTATCTTGCTCCTTTAAGTTATTATCACCACTGATCTTTTAAAAAATAACTTGTGAAGTATGAGGTAGTATCTTTAGAATAGATTATAAAGAATGGAATACTTCCTTTCTTTCCTTTTACTTCTTCTGTGGCAGACCTCCTGAAATGTCAGTGATAACAATTCTGAAAGAGGCAGCTCTTTCTGTGCTGCCTGTAACATTTGGAAATCTGAATATTTCCAAGTCAACAGGCAGCTTTACGACAGGACCAGTGCTGTTGCTTGTCTAAAGCACTAGCTTGCTCAGTCTCTTACTAGGGACTTAAAACTTCCTATCAGGGCTTCCCTGGTGGCGCTGTGGTTGAGAGTCCGCCTGCCGATGCAGGGGACACGGGTTCGAGCCCCAATCTGGGAGGATCCCACATGCCGCGGAGTGGCTGGGCCCGTGAGCCATGGCTGCTGAGCCTGCGCGTCCGGAGCCTGTGCTCCGCAACGGGAGAGGCCACGACAGTGAGAGGCCCGCGTACCGCAAAAACAAACAAACCAACAAAAAACTTCCTGTAACCTCCACATGTGCTTCTCAAACTCTGTGTGCATGTGAATCACTGGGAGATCTTGTTAAATGAACTTTCTGACTTAATAGGTATAAGATGGGGCCTTAGGTTGTATATTTCTAACAAATTCCCAGTTGATGCCAATGCTACTGTTCTGAGGGCATTTGGAGTAGCAAGGACGTAGGCAATAGCTCTTATCTAAGAATGCAATGTTCACTTTGTGATTCTCAAATTAAGGTGAAGTGGTAGGAAAACTAGGTCTTAGAAATACAGCCTTTTTTATGGATAAGACAGAATCGATGAGAAAAAGGAAAACAGCAATAGACACAAAACTACTAACTTCTAGCTTAGTCTCAGTAGCCAAAGCCAAGAGACAAATTCTGCTGCGGGCGAGAAGTGTTGTCTGCAGAAGTCTGGACTGGTGTTAGAGGGAGGCTGTCACAGAGCACAGCAAACACTTTGCACCTGTGATAGTTACAAGTAAATCCCAGGCCAGACTTCTTAGCAGCTGCTAAGTGGATTCCACTTGCTCCCCTGATCCCATCCTTCCAAAGCTGATAATGAAATCATAGCGTTAAACACAAACCAGAGTGAACCACCATAAAATTAATAGATGATCTCACCCGTGAAGGGTAAACATAAATGTATTCTGTGCCTTGGAGAAAAGCCCATTGAGGCCTATGTCCCTTCTAGTCTAGCTACAAAGGGAAAACTCTGTAGTCAGAGCATAGTGGTTGATCTGTCTTTCCTGGAACGTGATGACTTGGGTCAAGATGTAATACATAAGGGCATGTAGCCACAAACCAGGATTGGGATGTGGGATTTTTCCAACCTCTTCTTTTTCCTCAGCCAAATCATTCAGTGTGTGACTGGGCCAGTGCCTCTTTAGTAATACAAAAATCTTACACACTACCATGTCCCGGATCATGGTGCCAAGCGAGCAATTTGGGGAAGAAGAAGGTCAGTTATAGGAAAGATGGCAGGGAAACCAGGACAGGCAAAATTCCTGTTTCTCATTAAAGAGTACTTGAGAGAAAGTATAGAGAGAAAGTCAGATGACAATTTTGCCACAAGAGAAAGTGAAATTAGGAGAATCGAAATTAGGTACAATGGTACTTGCTTTGGTAGAGTGAGTGTTAAAATAAACTCTGTATTCCAGTGATATTTAATAAAGTTGACCAAATTTCCTGGCTCCTGCTAGGCTAAATAAGTCCTCAGAAATCCTGCAAGCTACACATACTTATGTTTTCCACACTTTTTAAAAAAAAATGTAGCCTAGAGGTTAGGAGCACAGAGCCAGACCCTCTAGGTTCAAATCCTATTTCTCCCACTTACAAACTGGGAAACTTTGGACACATTTCCTAATTTTTTGTACGCCAGTCTCCTCATTTGTAAGACAGGAATAACAGTGGCCTTCTCCCAATAAGATTGTTATGAAGGGCCAGTGGGAGAGGATTACAAAAGTGCTTAAAGCAATGCCAGGCACTGGGTAAGTACAATTCGGGTTAGCTATTATTACTGTTGTTGTTTTTGTTATTATTTTCATCATCTTGATGGTAAAGCATGCAGATCATCATTCTTCCAGAAACAATCTGACAAGCAAGGTCAGGTAAAATGAAGAGCAACTTGAAAATGATTTCCGATAGTTCCGTTAATTGTAACATGGAGGAGACTGTTCTTCAGGGGAGCTGTTGCTTATTTTGATTGGCTCTTAATATACTGTTTATTTTTTCAGTTCAACAATTGAATAACGATGGTGAGCCAGAATTAATTAGACGACGATGTCTAAAGTATGATTTTTGTTTCTGAAAAGCTGTTATTCTAGAGGGAATAGAGAGCAGTTACTACTCTTTCCAAAGTTCTCTGTAGCATTCATTGTGTTATGGCTTCAGCAACTGCACCTCTTTTTGCTGATTTCTGTCAGTTGGAATTTTCCATTGGTTTGTTTTAACATTTCATTTAAAAGAGATGTCTAGACCAAGGCCCTGCATAGGATGACTACCAGTAAATTATCGGGGGGATAGTTTGGGAACACAGAAGGTCCAAACATGTACTGTTCTTTTTGTCCTGGGACTGCCACATTCTGATTGCCACTGTGTGTGTGCCCAGAGCCTGAGAAATGCTGTCCTTGGACACTGGGCCAGAAAGAAAAATCTGAGGTGAGAGACATGGCTGCTCTGGTGTTTATTTACTGGGGGCTATATGCTTTTAATTCCGGCTTTAAATTCCACAGCTAGAAATGCAGTCTGTGGGCCAGGGACAGGTGAGTTTCCAAAAGTGATCTCAGAAGGTTGACTTTAGAAGCCCTGGAGATGGGGACTAAAGGGGGACCTTTTAAATAAACCCAGTGCCCACAATGGCTTTATTACCACACTGCTTCTTCACACTGTAGATTACACGAAGGCCTGGAGACTCACTTCAGCAATAGCCACAATTTACTAGCTGTACTGGGCCTCAGATGAATAGTTTCTTGTAAAAGCAGTGGCGGCTTTATCCTAGCAGAGCACAAATAAATCAGCTCTTATTATTCCACATTCATTTAATCCTGGGACATGAGTCAGTGAGACCTTTCTGCCTCCTAATAAACAGCAGCAGCAGCAGTTTTTTCTTTATGAGAGCAGTTGTTCATCCTAAATTAGAGGCAGCATTAGGCGGAGGCAGAAACTTTTGCTGGATGATTTAAAGATATATAATCTGAGACCATAATAGTGTATGAAAATGGTACCCATGTGTATAAACAGAGCAGGGCCATAATTTTGCTGTACGTGGGTTACTTTAGAACACGTGGCTTCTTTTATCTCTCTTTTCTTGAGAGTTTCCTTTGTTGCAGGTGATGTTGTTATCCTGTCTCTCTTGACAGGACTTGAGTGTCCTTTAATCTCAGTTGGGAGCTGGGTAGGCACTGAAGTTTCATCCTCCTGTTTCTGTTTATCCGGAAGGAACTCAACCAATTTCCAAGCTGGTAGAGGAGGATGCAAGTGAGGTGTGTCACCTGGCTATTTCAGTTTGAACTGTTGCTCAAATCAAAATTATAACCCAAACCCAAATAAAACTTTTTTAATACCAGCTAAGCTGGGGTCACAGCGTTTTCTGTTGTAATGTCATCATGTATGTGGAGAAAACTACTGGACTCACATTGTTACTGATGATGTGGTTTAGTGAGATACTTTCAAATAAGCCTTCAACATATATAAATTGGCCTTACTTCATGCGTGGGGGGGTGTTTCTAAATAGAGACAACTGTGTTTTTCTTCACCCACAGCATAAATATGACCTCAGTAAACTGTGGGCTAATTCCATGCAGGATGTTCTTTCATAACCTCCATCAGAAAAAAATACATCAGGAAGCAATCAGCTTAATAAAAATACATGTGGAATCACTTGCTGTTCACAAGCAAATGGAAAATCAAATATGAATTTGTTCACTCCTCTGTGTAGTGTGCAAATCACTTTTACTATATTGATTGAGTTTATAGACTAATACAGTGCTCTTCACAGATCAGCAAGCATTAATTGAATACCCACTATGTGCACTCCACGCCAGTGGAATTTTATGTTGATCTGCTTTTTTGAAATGCATTTCTTGTGGTGGAGAGAAGAGGGAAAATAGTCCAGGCCACTGGATTGAGAAATATAAGCAGTGGAACTAATATAAAATTAATGAAGTACATTTTTCCATTATGGATGTGAAATACAGTTATCATAACTAGGTGTCATTGATTTGACCAGTAATTCTCACCCATTCACTTAATGAAAATGAATGTATTTTGATACAAGTGGAAATAAAAAAGGTAGAAACCAGAAACTGAGAAATATTACACATAAATAAGCATTAAGGAGTTGCAGATAGCACTGAAGTTGACTTGTTTTTCTGTAGCTAAAATAACTTTAGTTTTTCAATACAATGTGTATATAGTCAAAATATTCTGTTTGCCCACAAGGATACATCAATACCCATGATCCTTTTTCTAAGGAGAATTACAATGGTTTGACAAAAAATACACTAGAGAATTTAAGCAAAATCCACATAGAAATCAGGGTAGACGTTCATGGATCCTGACTTTTCTATAGTGTGTTGCTCCTGTGTGGGTGAAGGGTTCCTTTCCTATTCAAACTTCTGGCTACAGGTGGTAGCCAAATTCCAGCTCATCTTTGTGCAATGCATCCTGCTGTTTCCTAGGGTGGACCAGATGGTCCACAGAGGATGTGTAAGCACAAAGCCATTGTAGCATTGTCATTTCTCACTGTAGAGAAATGACACCACGTGGTCAGTTCCTTATCTTCATGTGGCAAGACCAGCACATTATTAAACAATGATTTTAGAAATAGATGATCAGCTTTTTGAGCACAGCAAAACAGAGCTCATACAATATTTGTTTCTAGTTTCTAGTTATATGTCAGCACAATTTAAATGTGGCAATGCTGGGTAATATCTGTTTTTCTAATAGCGTTTTCAAAGCCTAAAGTAACACTCAGCAAGTAGTAGATGTACACAGCACTGTCAATTGACCAGTTTCTAAGACCAGTTTCTTCCACTTTTTGTTCACTATTCTCGTACACCAACTTATTTATAATTATAATGTAAATTTTTTTGGAACTAAGAAATGAAATAGCAACATCTTCAGTTCATGTTTGTCTCAGGAAAGTAAGGCAGAATTGACAATTATTTGGACAATTTTGGCAAAAGGCTTAGAATATGCATACAATTCACGACACTGTTAGGCTGAACAAGCTGAATTTTGGGGGTATAATCATGAGACAACTTGATTTTTGACTCTCACTGCTCTTTAAAAATGTATTCAGTGTGGAAATTTCCTTTCCTGCCCTGGGTGAAAATTCAGCGGTCTCATGACTTTTCTCATTACTCTTAAGTTATTAAAAATCCAGTCCATATAATAATTAAAATTCCAAACTTGCTTTAAAGTTACTTTTGTCCCAGTCCTACCTAGGGCTTTATCATTTCCCTACTCTTCTTCCCCCAGCTTGCTTCCTGTGGTTTCTGATCCCTTTGAGCTTAAGGGGCCGAAAGGAGGACTTAAGGAACACCAGAAAGTTCATAACTTAACTGATACTCTCAGGCAGTCCAGGTTGCTTCACCTTCTCAGGCAGTTATGAAAAACTTTTTCACATGGGTGTATTGGGAAACATGCTCCTTCCAGTTGTTGGAATATGTTATTGCTGTTTTATTGATCTCTCTCCCTTGTGTCTGGTTCCTTCCAAAGACCTTAGAAATCCTTTGGCTTCCATCTTCTGAGATTGCTTTTAAGCAGCCTTCTCCACACTGAGTTGAAAACAACCCAACACAACTTCATCCCATTCATGGTCCCCATATAATCCATGAGAAAGTCTTATGGTTTTGTCGCCTGTAGACTGCCAGTAGACTCTAAAAATCAGGCTGTTCCCTAATTCAGTGTTCAGTCGCTGAGTTCACCTCTCACAACACCAGTCAAGCTCTCTACATGATCCTGACAATTTTTATACCCTCATTATGGGCGAGGGATTAAAGAATCATCCAAGTTTCCCAGTCTATAGTCTATGCAAGCCCCCCAGCCTCACCCCAGCCTCACAACTCCTCTTGGCATCTGCTGTTGTTTGTACACCTTGTATAAAAATAAGGCAGGAAGAAACTTCAACATTCTGTTATACTGAGTTGCACATTTTCAAAGAATGAAATTGATTCAAATGGTTGTGCTATTTCTTCGGTATTCTTAGTCTCCACCTGACCTTAGTCAACACTGGAGATTTTATAGTTAATTTTGAATCTGTGTATCTACTGTGTGCTTTGGGTGCAAAGAATGAGAGGTAATAATGAATGCTTTTTCTTGCTTGTACCAGTTTTCTTTCAAGCAGGTATTACCCAGCAATGCCACATTTAAATTGTGCTGACATATAACTAGACACTAGAAACAAATACTGTATGAGCTCTGTTTTGTGGGTTAATTGTGTGTTTTCACTTTCATTTTGGAGTCTGTATAACTTCAGCTATGAATCTGCATGAGTCTTCTAATGAAAATTATGGCTTTCATACGTGTCTGTAGTTGTGGGGTAGGGAAGAGAGAATGTAGAGGAGGAAGAGAGAGAGAGTAATTGGTAGAAGGGAAAACAAGCCCTTTTTCTTTGAGTACCTAACTATAATTCTCAGTGCTTTATGTCTCTGGACTAGAACCTATATTCTTTGCAAAGGCAAATGTTTTCCTACTGAATTTTAAAATCTGGATAGGTTTAGAGATGATCGTGTAGAACCTCTTGATTTTACGGTTTACATTGTATAATGGGTTTGGAAAAGTTCATCTCTTTCAGTTGTAAAATTCTCAATTCTATAAAGCTGAATTTACATTTTAAGTGATTTTTTTCCTCCCAGGTCACATAGCTGAATAGTGGCAGAGATGGAGCTAGAGCTCAATTGCAATATGTCAAGCTTTTCCTTTGTTGGAGCTAAAACTGGAAAGAGATTTTCCAGTGTTTATTTCAGGATCTTCTATTTCCATAGGATCTAAACAAAAATGCATTGGCCATTAGGGATTTTCATACTACTTATGTCATCCATGCTTGTTACAGCTTTCCATGGTGAGGGAGTGTGCGCAGCTGAGTGATGGTGACAGATATACAGGTAGTACAGGTAATTACACTGACAATTTTCCTAAAATATTGCAATGACTTCTCCCATGACTATTCTCAAGGGTACATTCAAAAGCAAAACAAAAACTTCACTAGCAAGTGCAGTTTATGAAGAATTGATGAGAAATATTTGCTTATGCAACTTAATTGTACTTACCTATCAGACTCCAATATAAATTAGTTCTTTTACTATTTCTCAGACAGTTCTAGGACATTAGATGACTTGAATTCTGTATCACTGTTATCTTTGCAGTGTAAAAAACTATCCTAAAATTTAGTAGCATTAAGCAATAACCAATTTGCTATGTTTCTGGATTCTCTGAGTCAGAAATTTTGAAAGGGCTCAGTGGGAATGGCTTGTCTCTACGCCATGATGTCCAGAGTGTCAGCTGGGGTGACTTGACTGGCTGGCTGACCTGAACACATGGCTTCTTCACACACATGTGAAGTGTCTGGGTTGAGATAATTGAAGGAAGGGATCAGATATGATTATTGATTAGAGGCCCAATTCAAGCTCTCCAGCATGGTGGTCTAAGAGTAATCAGACTCTTTATATAGTGACTCAGGGCTCAAAGAACAAGAGAGCAAGGTGGAAGTTGCATGGCCTTGTGTGACCTAGCCTTGAAAGTCACATATTGTCATGTCTTCCACACCTTATGGATTTAAGCAATCACAAGTCCACCTAGACTCAAGAGAATGGGATATAGTCCATAGCTCTTGATGGAGGAGCATCAAAGGATTTGTGACCATATTTTAAAGACAACATATCCCAGTTACCTGACTTTATTTTTCTAATTGTTGTCATACTTTTACATTTTAAATTTTTCAAGAGATTATTATTGATTAGAAAAATAAGTATTTGTCCAGTGCAGCACTATTTACAATAGCCAGGACATGGAAACAACCTAAGTGTCCATCAGCAGATGAATGGATAAAGAAGATGTGGTACATATGTACAATGGAATATTAGTCAGCCATAAAAAGGAATGAAATTGGGTCATTTGTAGAGAGGTGGATGGACCTAGAGTCTGTCATACAGAGTGAAGTAAGTCAGAAAGAGAAAAAGAAATATCGTATATTAACACATATATGTGGAATCTAGAAAAATGGCACAGATGAACCTATTTGCAGGGCAGGAATAGAGATGCAGACACAGAGAATGGACATGTGGACACAGTGGGGGAAGGGGAGGGTGGGACAAATTGGGAGATTAGGATTGACATGTATAGACTACCATGTGTAAAACAGATAGCTAGTGGGAACCTGCCGTATAGCACAGGGAGCTCAGCTTGGTGCTCTGTGATGACCTAGATGGGTGGTGGGGTGGGAGGGAGGTCTAAGAGGGAGGGGAAATATGTATACATATAGCTGATTCACTTCGTTGTACAACAGAAACTAACACAACATTGTAAAGCAACTATACTCCAATAAGAAAAAAAAAAGTATTTGGATTCATCTACATATATACCCCATTGCGCTTTATTTCTTCCTGCGTCTCTATTTCTGTCTGAGATAATTTCCCTTCCACTAGAACAACTCCTTCTATATTTCCTTTAGTGTGAATCTTCTGGTTTCCATTTGTCTAGAAATGACTTTATTCCTCTTTTACCTTTGAGAATTTTTCTTCCTGAGTTTAGAACCCTAGGTTGGCATTGTAAAGGTATTTTTATTTTTGCATCCATTGAAAAACTTAATCAACTATCAGACTTCTTATTTTTATAATGATAATGTATTCTTTCTGTGGTTTTTTTTGTCTTTAGTTTCTAGCTGTTTGTGATGAGCCTAGACATGGTGTTCTTTGTATTTATCCAGCTATCATTTCTTAAATATGTGATTTGATGTCTTTCATCAGTTTTAGAAAATACTCAATTTTTATCTCTTCAAATTTTGTTTCTGTCCTATTCTCTGTCTCCTTTGCTTTTGGGACTCTGATTATACACATGTTAGACTTTTAACACAGTGTCACACACATACTCTTTTATGTACTCTCCATTCTTCTGACCCTCAATGCTTTAGTCTGGATATTTCCTACTTGAAAGTTTCAGTTAACTAATTCTCTCTTCTGCTGGGTCCAATCTGCTTTTCAAGCTATCTTTTGTGTTCTCCTTAATTTCAATTATTGTATTTTTAAATTATGGAATTCCATTTAATTCTTTTTTATGGATTCTGGTTTTCTGGTGATAATTTCCATTTTGCCATTTTTTCCTTTGACAATTAAAATTGTTTTCACATCTGATAATTCCAATATATGGGTTACTTGTAAGTCCATTTCTGTGTTTCCCTCTGTTTATTCTGTATCTGTCTGTACCAGTAAATTGTTTTAACTGAATGCCTGGCACTGATTATGAAAAATATGAATGGTCTGGATGTTTCTTCCTCCAAGCAGAATTTATTCTCTTCTTTAAGCCATAGAAGGGCAGATCATCTCAGTCCAAGCAGGGACTGAGCTGACTTGAGGCTGATTTTCAGTCTTTGTAAGGCTCAGTCTATTTCTAGTTTGCCATCACCTCCGTGGTATAGCTCTCCAGGCTTCCTGACTGAGACTGTGTCCTGTTCTCTTAGTAGGTCTTGGACTTCCATTTTTTTTTATCCCTAATACCATAAGACTGCCTCAAACTCAACAGTGTTTTTCAACTGATTTCTTCTTGGGGTCTTAGTGTTTTGCTCTGTGCAGCTTATTAGGCAAATATATCAAAGGGAAAACTGAGTATCCAGCTCAGATTTTTGCATCTGCCTTCTTTACAAAATCTTGGCCACTCAAGTCCTTCCTACATTGATAGTTCTGAACTTCACCTTTTGCCTCTTTGCTCTATGAGATGGCATAAGACTCAGCTGGCTTCTCAGCATCTTTACTGTCCCAGGAATGAACAGATACCCCCCAAAAGAAAAATGACATGCAGAAAGTTTGACTTTGCTCAGTGAATTTCTTCTTTCCTCAGGATCTGATTCCACAAGTTCTGGCACTAGGCAGCTCTATCATGCCTTCAAATAGATGTTTAAAAAATTAAAAATCTCCACATTTCAGTAGGATCATTGGTCTGCTACAAGCTATTTCATTGTAGCTAGGATTAGAGATCTAGCTTATTCAGCAAAAGAGAAATTGTATAGAAACAACTTATAAAGTAAATTTAATGTTGTAACCATTTCTTCTAAGTGATTTGAAACTATTTTTAAAATCTCATTGTAGATTAAATGATACTCTTTCTGTTTATTTGCCTGGCTGATAAACATTTTTTAAATTTAATATTTTAAAGTCTTGAAATAATTGTAAATTCACTTGCAGTTGAAAGAAATAATACAGGGTGATCCCATTGTATACTTTACTTGGTTCCCCCCAGTGGTTACATCTTGCAAAACCATAGTACACTATCACAGTCAAAATATTGACATGATACGGGTCAAGAAACAGAACATTTCCATCACCATAAGGATCCCTCGTGTTGCCATTTTATAGCCACACACATTTCCCTCCTGCCTTCATCCCCTCCTTAAACTCTGGCAACTACCAATCTTTTCTCCATTTTTATTGTTTTGTCATTTCAAGAAACCATGTAACCATTTGGAATTTCTTTTCACTTAGCATAATGCTCTGGAAATTCATTAAGGGTGTTGCTCATATCAATAATCTGTTCCTTTTGATTGCTGAGTAGGATTATGTAGTATGGATATACCACATTTGTTTAACCACTCACCCATGGAAAGACAATAATTTTTAGCTATTATGAATAAAGCTGCTATGAGCATTTGTATAAAGTTTTTGTGTCAATCTTGGTCTTCATTTCTCTGGGATAAATGCCCAAGAGTGCAACTGATGGTTTGTATGGTAGCTGCATAGTTTTATAAGAAACTGTAAACTGTTTTACAGGGTGGCTGTACCATTTTACATTTCCACTAGCAATTTATGTGTGATCCAGCTTCTCCTCATCCATTGCTAGCATTTGGTGTTGTCACAATATTTTAGGTTAGCCATTCTGATAGATGTGTAGTGGTATCTCATTTTAGTTTTAATTTGCACTTTCCTAATGGGTAATCACATGAACATCTTTTCATATGCTTATTTTCCATCTGTATATCATCTTTGTTCATGTATTTGCCCATTTTCTAACTGTAATTTTTTTTACTGTTGAATTTTGAGAGTGTTTATTCTAGATACTAGGCTTTTGTGAAGGATGTGGTTGGCAAAAATACTTTCTCCCATTCTGTAATTTGTCTTTTTATCCTCTTCCCAGGGTCTTTCAGAGAGCAAAAGTTTTTAATTTTGATAAAGCATGTTTATTAAATTTTCCTTTTATGCTTTTGGTGTAAAGTCCTAGAACTCTTTGCCTAGCACTATATCCTGAACATTTTCTCCTAATTTTTTAAAGTTTTACAGTTTTACATTTAAGCCCATGATTCATTTTGAGCTAATTTTTTATAAGGTGTGAGACTTCTGTTTAGGTTCATTTTTTTTTGCCTATGGTTGTCCAATTGCTCCAGTACCGTTTGCTGAAAACATGACCTTTCCTCCACTGCATTGTTTTTGCACCTTTGTCAAAATCAGTGGAGCATATTTGTGTGGGTCTATATCTGGGTTTTCTGTTGTTTTCCATCAATCCTTGTGTCTGTACCTCTGCCAGTACCGCACAGTCTTCATCATGGTGGTAATATAATAATTCTTGAAATTAGGTAGACTGATTCGTCCCACTTTATTATTCTTTTTCAAAATTGTTTCAGCTATTTCAGTTTCTTTGCCTTTCCACATAAATTTTAGAATAATATTGTTCTAAATTAACACATACTCTCACACACACACACACACACACACACACACACACACA
>NW_021703782.1:72181385-72355874 GCF_005190385.1 Monodon monoceros
CACACACACACACACACACACACACACACACACACAGTCTTCTGCTGGGGTTTTAATAGACATTGTTTAAACCAGTGAAGTCATCCCTTGGTATCCATGGAAGATTGGTTCCGGGACTTCCACTGATACCAAAATCTGTGGATGCTCAAGTCCTTTATATAAAATTATGTATTTGCATATAACTCATGCACATCCTCCTGTATACTTTAAGTAATCTCTAGATTACTTATAATACCTAATACAATATAAATGCTATGTAAATTGTTGAAAATTCCATTTTGAGGAGAATTGACCAGCTTTACCATGTTGATTTTTCCAGTTGATGAACATACTATATCTCTCCATTTGTTTAAATCTTTTGACTTATTTCATCCGTATTGTGTAGTTTTTAGCATATAAGTTCTCTTCATGTTTTATTAGATTTACATCTAAGTATTTTATTTTTGTGAGTGATTGTAAATTGTATTGCATTTTTAATTTCAGTCTTCACATTTTCATTTTTAGTATATATGAATACATTGATATATTTATGTTTATCTTGTATTCTGTGACCTTGCTGAACCCACTTATTAATAATACGAGTTTCTTTCTTTCTTTGTTTTTTGTTTTAAGATTCCCTGGGATTTTCCACCTGGACAATCATGTTATCCACAAATAAGCACAGTTTTACTATTTACTTTACAATCTTCATGTCATTTATTTTCTTTTTTTGCCTTATTTCACTGGCTAAAACTTCCAGTGGTATCTTACATAAACCTTGCTCTTGACTTTAGAGGCAAATCATTCAGCCCTTCACCATTAAGTATGTTAGCTGTAGGTTTTTGTAGCTGGTCTTTAATCAAATTGAAAAAATCCTCTTTTATTCTTATTTTTCTGAGGTTTTTATCTTACTAATTTTTGTCAAGGGCTTTTTCTGCATTGATGATTATGATCGTGCGACTTTTTTTTGTTGTTAATTGGTTGTGGTGGATTACATTGATTGGTTTTGAATATTGAACCAACTTTGCATTCCTGCATTCACTAGGTCATGGTGTATAATTCTTCTTATGTATTGTTGAATTCTATTTGTTAATACTTTGTTAAGAATTCTTGCATCTGTATTAATGAGGGATATTGGCCTATAGTTTATTTTTTGTACTGTTTTTGTCTGGTTTTGATATCAGAATATTTTTAGCTTCATAAAATGAATTGGGAAGTGTTCTCTCCTCATAATTTGAAGAAGATATGTTGTATAATTGGTGTTAATTCTTCTTTAAATGTCTGGTAGAATTCTCTAGTGAAAACATCTGGGCTTGGAGATTTTTTTGGGGGAGGAGTTTAAAAATTCTGAATTATTAAGTTCTTAATAGTCACAGGGCCATTCACGTTATTTATTTCATATTAGGTGAGTTGTAACAGATCATATTTTGTGAAGGATCAGTCAATTTCATCTAATTTATCAAATTTATGTATGTGGATGTGTTAGTGGCATTTTTTATTGCCTTCTTGATGCCTGCAAGATCTGTAGTGATATCCCACCTCATTCTTGATATTGTTAATTTATGTTTCCTCTTTTTTTTCTTTGTCAGTCTTGCTAGAGGCTTGTCAATTTTACTGATATTTTTTTCCAAGAGCCAGCTATTTGTTTCATTAATTTTCTCTACTGTTTTTCTGTCTTAAATATCTTTAATTTCTGTTCTTAAAGTTACTATTTCCTTTCCTGTTCGTTTTGGGTTTATTTTATTCTTCTTTGTCTAGGTTATTGAGGAGAGAGTTTAGATTATTGATTTGAGACTTTCCTTCTTTTCTAATGCATACGTTTACTGTTATACATCTTCCTTTCAGCACTGTTTTAGTTGTGCCCCGCAAAGTTTGATATGTTGCATTTTAATTTAGTTCAATGTATTTTTAAATTTCTCTTGAGAATTCTCCTTTGGACCTATGAATTATTTAGAAAAATGTTGTTTACTTTCAGAGATTTTCTTCTTATGTGTTTGTTCTTGATTTCAGCCTTGATTCCCTTGTGATCAAAGAACACACTATATGTGATTTAAAGTTTTAAAAATTTGTCACTGCTTGTTTTATGGCCCAGGACATGTTCTATCTTGGTGCATGCTCCACGTGCACTTGAAAAAATGTGTATTCTGTTGTCTTGGGGTGCAGGGTTCTATAAATGTCAATTAGATCCTATTGGTTGATGGTATTGTTGAGTTCCTTTATATCTTTGCTGATTTTCTATCTAGGTCCTCTACCAATTTTTGAGAGAGGCTTATTGAAATCTCCAACTATAGTTATTGTATTTTTCTACTTCTTTCAGTTCATTAGATTTTACTTCACTTTACTTCACTTCATTTTACTTTACTTCATATTGTACCTTTGTTGTTTGGTGCATATACATTTAGCATTGCTTTGTTTTCTTGGTAGATTGATGCTTTTATCATTATATAATGTTCCTCTCTATGTCTGGTAATTTTTGTTACTGAAAAGTCTACTTTATCTGATATTACTATAGCCACTCATGCTTTCCTTTGATTAATGTATGCATGATATATCTTTTTCTGACCTTCTACTTTCATCTTGAATATATCATTATATTTAAAGTGGTATATTTAAATATCATTATATTTAAAGTGAGTTTCTTATAGACAGCATAAAATGGTCATGTTTTTTAATCCACTCTGCCAATCTCTGTCTTTTAATTGCTGTATATAAACCTTTTACATTTAATGTAACTATTTATATGTTGAGTGGCTTTTATTTCTTGTTTTCCTTTTGTTTTCTTTTTTTGCTCTTTACTTTTTCCTGCATTCCTGTGGTTTGCTTAATCATGTTTTTAGAATTTCATTTTGATTTATCTATAGTGTGTTTGAGTGTACTTTTTTGTACAGTTTTTCAGTGGCTGCTCTAGGCAGTACATTATATATTAATAACTTATCCCAGTCTTCTGGTGTCATCATTTTACCAGTTAGAGTGAAATATAAAAATCTTACCTCCTTTATATCTCTTTACTCCTTTACCTCATTTTTTCCTTTTATAATATTTCTTCACCCTTTTTTAATCTCATAGCCATTCTTTTAGGGTGGGTCTGTTGATGACAAATTCTCTTACTTTTCCTTCATCTGAGAATGTCTTGATTGTCTATTTCTAAAGAATATTTTTGCTAAGTATGAGGTTCTGGGTTGACAGTTCCGTTCTTTTAGTACTTAAAAAATACTTTACCATTTCCTCCTGGCCTCTGTGATTTTGGATATTATTCAAAAAATTGTTTCCCCTGTATGTAAGGTGTCAGTTTTCTTTGGCTGCTTTCAAGACTTTTTTCTCTGTCTTTAATTTTCAGAAGTTTAATTACTATGTCTTGGCATGGCTTTCTTTGGATTTATCATGCTTGCTTGGGTTTGGTCAGCTTCTTGAATCTGTAGGTTTATGTCTCTTGCCAAATAAGGGGAGTTTTCAGCCATTATTTCTTTGAGTAGTTTTTCAGCCTTGCCCTCTTTTTTCCTCTCCTGTGACTTGATCATGAATGTTAGATACTTTGCTGTAGTCTCACAGGTCCCTGAGGCTCTGCTCACTTTTTTCCAGTATATTTTCTCTGTTGTTCAAATTGGGTAATTTCTCTTTTTCTACCTTCCAGTTCAGCAATTCTTTCTTCTGTCCCCTCCTTTCTGCTCTTCAGCTCCTCTGCTGAGATTTTTATCTTGGTTATTGTATTTTTTAGTTTCAAAATTTCCATTTGGTAAATTTATACCTTTTATTTCTTTGCTAATACTTTCTGTTTCTTTGTAGAGGCTTTCTATTTTTTTCTTTCTTATTTCCTTTTAATTACTTGTTAAAGATTTTTTGTCATGGCTTTAAAATCTTTGATAATTCTGCCATCTCTGTATTCTCAGTGTTGGAATCCATTGATTGTTTTTTCATTCAATTTGAGCTCTTTTTGGTACTTGATATGACCAGAGATTTTTCATTGAAATGGAGACATTTTCACATTACATTATAAGATTTTGCATCTTACTTAAGCCTTTTGTTTTAGCTAGTTTTATCTGACATTGATTTGACAGGGGAAATAAGGGCAACATTTTGTTACTTCTAGGTAGAGACAGAAGTTCAATTTCTCCACTCAGTCATCCCTTACATAGAGGAGGGGCCTCCTTGCTTCAGCTAAGTAGAAGTGGGTGTTCTTTCTCCCATATGATTTTCTATTGATCGCTGGTGGGAGCTGGTTTCATTACTGTTGGAAGATGGGGAAAGTCCTAGCTCTCTAGGAGGCCTTCTCTGATACCACCCCAGTAGGGAAGTGGACAGGTGTCTTGTTACCGACAGATGGAGGTGGAAGTCCACGATCCCCATGTGGTCTCCACTGACACTATGGTGGTGGGGGGAAGGGATTGTTACCAGCTGGCAGGGATGAAAGTCCTGACTCCGTTCTTACCTTCTTTGAAGGTACCCTGGTACAGGTGTTGGGACACCTTGTTACAATCTCATGAGGATTGGAGTCTAGCTTCTCATTTGGACTTTGCTGCTGTGGGTAGGAATGGCACCACAATTTTTTCTGCGTTTGGCTAATATAGAATGATTATTGTCTGCATATTTTCTGTCTTGTTAGGATGTTCCTTTTCTGGTCTTTTGGCTAGAGACAGCAGGTTTTCATTGAGGCTTTTTTGTCTTCTCTTTTTGGCATTTCTGGGTTGTTGCCTTCTTTGGCTCCAAGTGTAGATACATGAGGCAAAAAGAAAACCCAGGGAACTCACTACCTTGTTGTTACATGGGCACTGAGATTCCTAGTGAGTCTTCTCTCCAACTTTGAGTCTTCCTGTGTTTGTTTTATGTATAATGTCCAGTGTTTTTCATTGTACTTAGTGGGAAACACAGGGAAAACTATACCTATTGCATCTTCCTGCATGTGGACAGTCCTAAAACTCTGGCAAATATTTTCCTTTCACCTTCCTGTTCAATATAGAACTTTGAACTTAAGTTTTGGACGTGATTTTTTTAATGACTATACCTCTTTTGCTTTGAAGGCACAATGTTTTCAGATGGCAGAATAAGGCTTGACTGGACTGGTAAGAGGAGACTTCTGAAGTACCCCCTTCAACTTACAGATTCCTTAAAATATCTCTTGATTGAAAACTATTGATGGATGCAGGCTTCGATGTAGTTAAACAAATGTCATGGCTAATCTAACAGTCTGGAATTAGATCTTGAGATGTGTTCTAAGATAATTTTCATCAGCATATTTGTTGTATTGGATTAAAAATCATGGGATCTTTATGTTTTGAGGAAACTTAGCAGTTGGCTAGCTGGATTTACCATTTACTTCACACCCTTGGCAGATGAAAGATTCATGTATTTCTTAAGCGCTTCCAGTGATTCCTTAGGCAGTCATATGGAGTAACCAAGGGCATGTAGGGAAGCATGTAGGCCAGAGTGGTAAGGGGGGAATGGATACAAACTGAACAGGGATAAAGAATATAAAGTGATAATCTCTTTACTATTTTACTATTAAATTATTTGTATGTTATAAGATGATTTGTTGGCTACAGGGCTGAGTATATTGTAACTCTATTCCTCAATGTTGCCCACCTTCTTCTTCACATTTTTTAACGCCCCTAGTTGAAAGTAATGGAACAGCAATTTTATTACATTCAAACAGCTTCATGCTATATGATTAATTATATGACTTACTGGGGGATAATTCTTGCCAAGAGTAAGGTGATAGAAGAGCTAAGCATTTTAATGTAATAGCATGCAGTATTAAGTAGTCTTATTTGTTTACATGCATTATGGTGATAAAAATGGCATACTAGAATTATTATATTTAAGCCACTATTAAAAAATCTTTGGCAAGTGTTAAAAAATATCCTGTGTACCTTCCTCTGAATTGAGGGGTGCCACTGGATCTGTTGAGCTAGTTTAGATTAAAATTTAGCTACTGAATCCTAAGACATAAATACTGCTCTGTCTTCTTGACTTCAATACCTCAGATGTGGAAATCTGCAATTAAGGCTCACTCACATGAGAGCTCTGCCAGGCTAATCAGTGGACTTTTCTCACTTCTTCTCATAATATATTTTAGGATGGGTAGGCTTATCTAAGTGACTCAAAGATGGAACTAGGCACAAATGTTATTAATATTACATGAAATTAAACCATTGTTAATGTGGCCATACTGCAGGGTTCCCTGGGGGACAATTCCAGTTGACAACTGTTGTCCTGGCTTAATTATTAATAGTTTCTCTATCACTCTCAAAGTGTCCTGGTTTAGACAATAAATTATGTGGTCACCTAGTTATTATGCTTTGTATTTGTTGTCTGTTTTTGTCTTTGCTAGCTATAGATTTCATAAAAAACACCTAACATTTAGATAATGAGACTTAGCTTCTGATCATTCTAGAACTGATATACACCATGAGATGCAAAAAAAAAAAAAAAATCCACTTTGATTGCTTGACTGGTATGTGAAATGGGGAAGTAGAATTTTGTAAAACACATTTATATCGGAGGAGTCTCTAGAATCTATTTCTCCCACTGCCTAAATGATGAAAAGGGGGACTGGATAATATCAGAATTTATTTACAACAGAGATCCTTAACTTTCTTTCTTTTTTTTTTTTTGGTATCGTGGATACCTTTACAGTCTAGAGAACCCACAGAGCCCTTTTCAGAATAATATTGTAAATACATACAATAGAATACATAGAATTTCAAAGGAAATCAATTACTCTATTGAAATACCAATGTGTGATAAAGTAATATGTATCCTTCTTTATGAATGTATTAAGTGATAAGATCTAATAGCAGGTTTAATAACAGCTATAATTTCAAAAGAGCAACAAACAAAAATGATGATTTGTGATATCTGTGACAACTGTAATGTGATGTGATTATACCTGTGATTTTTCTTGGTGACACAGTCACAGATTCTGTCAATGCTCTATGGTCTATATTCAGAATGGACTGAAATGTTAAATTACAGCTGGAGGATAGCGAAAATGAAGAAGTAATACTTTTCCATCCAAAATCTCAGACCTCCTGAATCATATCAAAAGACCTCTTAGCTGGGGGAGGGGGTGTCCATGGACCCTAGGTTAAGTACTCCTGCCCTAAAATAATATTCACTAAATTGGAGGAAGGTTGGGCTTCCCTGGTGGCGCAGTGGTTGAGAGTCTGCCTGCCGATGCAGGGGACACGGGTTCGTGCCCCGGTCTGGGAAGATCCCACATGCCGCGGAGCGGCTGGGCCCGTGAGCCATGGTCGCTGAGCCTGCGCATCCGGAGCCTGTGCTCTGCAACGGGAGAGGCCACAAGAGTGAGAGGCCCGCGTATCGAAAAAAAAAAAAAAAAATTGGAGGAAGGTAGATTATTTTCACACTTCTTATGTGCTGAGGCAGTAAAACCATCCAAACAAGGTAGAAACATGCTTCTGGTAGAGTAAATAAGATCAGGTACTGTTACTGAAAAACTTCTGTTTATTTGCATTCACATTTACAAATTTATGCTTTTCTGTTGCATACACTGCAGATTATGTAAAAGGTCCTTCATTTTTATACAAGCTATGATGGCAACACCTTTTCATTTTACTCCATGATGTTGTTCTCTCCATTCAAATATCACTGGATTTGAAAGCTTGAGAAACTCTCTACATTCAGATAGTAACAGATTACAGCATGCAGCCAATCATTCTGCTTATTTATTGGATCAGAGGATCATAGGTGTGTGTTTGTAATCTCACATGCATTTTTCCCTTTCTCAGGGTTAGGGTTATGTCCAAAGTAAATACTAGCCATACTGCTCAGCGCTGAGGTAAGTTCTTAAGGTATAGGACGACCAGAAGTAACAAGGATGGATACCATGTTACTAAAGAAAGCATTGGTCCATGTTGAATGGGGGTTAAAAAGGTATGGCAAGGAGTCTGGAGGGATGCAATTGTAGGGTGGAAAGTGAAGTCTAAGGCAGGAATCTGGTGACAGGCTCCAAGTTGGGTAACAAATGCAGCTGGAGGTGTGTAGGGCTCATCATGATTGGGTCCTGAACACAATGGTGCCAGGATCCACTGTGGAGAACAGTGCCATTTCAAGGTAGATGTGTGCAATCCCTTCTTATCACTTTTCTGTATTCCCAGCCTTTGTCATCAGGGCCACGTTCTTGCCCTTGTATCTGGAATGTATTCCATAACAGGACAGCTGATTTTGGGTGGGGAATCAACAAACTCAGAGAAACATCACCTGGCTTTCTTCCCATTTGTCTTTTGCTTTCCTGACCTGTTTCTGGGTTTGGTCATAAGCTTGATCCTCTTCTAGACAGAGAAGTGCACGGGGAGAAATCTGGTTGAGGCATGACCTCTACAATCATGTATCATTTCAGATGAATCACCTTCCCTAACACTCCAACATAAAAGCAATCCCGTTGTTTCTTTTGGCTTGACCCTGAGGTCAGGACACACCTCCGAATATTCTGTATGTCGCAGTCCCCTCCCTGTTCCCAAACTAAGCTGAATTCCCAGAGAAGAAAGAAAGTCAGTCATTTTGGGCCTCAGGATGTGGAAGCATGAGCATATGAGCGTAGGTCAGAACATGAGAGCTGGTACAGAAGGCCCACCAGCAAATCATGTTTATGACCCATCTCTATCATGCTATCCAGGTCCTCTTTAAGTTTTTCTACAGGGTGTTATTTGATTGTTTTTTCCTCTACCACATGTATCAAAGACAGGAGTGAGGATCAAAAAAGTGTTAATGTAAGGTGTTTCTGCCATAAATAAAAAAGGCAGAAGAGTTATCTTGCATGTTCCATTGTGAGGGCAGACTTTGCTTCCAGCAGCAGGGGCGGGAAAAGCGTGGAGAGGGGCTGTAGGTATCACAAGATTGGAACGCGTCAGCGGGGCAGCTGCTGGGGGCAGTCAGTGTCCGCCTTTCTCTTCCCTTAGGCTTGGGGACAGTGTGGGAAGAAGAAAGGAGAAGCAGAATGGCGAAGTGGGCAGCTAGGAAGCAAAATGGAGAGAGGTGGAAGGAAAGCAGTTCCCAGTGGCCGACAGATGTCAGTTCATCATTGTTGATTTTGGACTGAAACCCTCTTTCCAGCCAAGCAGGCAGGCAGAGGTGAATTTATCAGATGTGATTTTTATCAGAACCACCTGCATGAGGCAGCCAGAGCAGTCACCGCGGGACCCCAGTGCTTGTGATTGGCTCTGACACATCCGGCCGAAAGGGCTCTTATTCCAAGAATGATCTTCTTTTTTCGATGGTATTGAGCTGGGACTGATTTTGATAGCCAGTTTCAGTCAAGAATCATAAAGTTATTGCACATTTAAAACCATCGGTATGAGAATCATTCTCTCCCTCTTTTCTCTCTCTCATCATTTCACAGGGCTGCAAGGTTACAGAAAGGTCTAATCAATTGTCAAACTCTTTTATCACTGAGAAGGTGGTAAAGAGAAAAAGAAATCTAACTGCCCTACTGTAGGGGGTTCTTCGACTATACGGCACCCTTTTCCACACACAATGCCGCCGTGATTAATGTCCTCCCACCTCAGACCTTGTTAAAACCTGTTCTCTCAAGCAGCCTGGTGGAGCACAGTTAAGAGTGGGGCCGAGGTTGCATAAATCAACGTGTTCTCACAGCCCCCAGGATATCCATTATAGATGCCAGCTGGATGGCTGGAAGATAGAGAAAAATGAATATTGTATCCTGTGGCCTTTTGCCTCTAATGACCACTTTTCAACATTTTTGAAGGCGTGATTAAATTTTGATAACCGGGGAAGTCACTCTGAGCAGGCTGAAATAGAGATAAATTGATGGAGGGTATGACATCTCAGTGGAAAGCAGGCAACTAATTAGTGTGGGAAGCGCACTCTGAAAGAGAAGTAAAAGGGAGACAGGTTTAATCAGAGGAGCTGCTGAGGTACAGGAATAGTCGGGATAATTGCGGCCTAGGTAGAAATCACAGGCTCAGGGAGCGGTTCTTTCTGTCCTCTTGATTGGCAGCCGCTGACCTAGTGGCCGGCACCCTTGAACCTTTACAGTGGGAACAGCCTTGTCAAAGCAATTTGCTTGCAGCTCTCCGTGACCAGTTATTTCAGCCGCCGGAGCTGGGACACCTGATCTGAAAGGGCACCCTGCTCCCCTGGCTGGCTGGGAGCTGGGCAGAGCAGCCTGTCGTTTGCGATGACTTGACTTTTGAAGCTGTGGCCCTTTCTCAGCCCCGGCCCTCCCTGTGGCCCACTCACACTTAGGTGAGGTCCCAGGACAGCTTCTGCCAAGACACAGTGTCAGGGCAATTTGGCCATTCCTTTGGGGAGCGGGGGAGGCGGGGCAAGAGGGGATGCATGGCAGTTAGGGGGAAAGGCAGTGTCAAGGCAGGCAGAGGGGAAGCCCCCAGAGGATTGGCCCCTGGAAGAACGGCTTTCTCTGGTTGCCTGCTTTTTCACGCCCCAAGGCAGGCTAAGCAAAGGTTGGGTGTAAGGGTCTCCACCTCCTCTTCTGGGCGGGCCTGTGGGGGGAGCTTAGAAGCCTCCCGGTTGAGCCCCTTCGCCTCCCTTTCACGATGGGCTGGAAGGTGCCGCCCAAGCAGACAGGCCTTCACTGCGCTTTGTTCCAGTGACCCTGTAGGATTTTGTTTATTGCTAGCAGGGAGTTTGCTGATTTAAACTTGTGTTGAGGAGGATCATCTTTTTTTTTTTTTTTTTTTTCCTTGCCTTCAAACCTGCGTTAGCACCTAAGACATTATTTTTTCCCTTTGTTACGGTGTTTTGGGGAAAGGAGACTGGATGGGAGGAACCAAGGTTGCAGCAGAGAGATGGATGAGAGGCAGCCAGGGGACTGGTGTACAGGCTCTGTTCTTTAAAGTCATGAATTAGTGTTTCTCCCTCCTTCCCTCTCCCCTCCCCTCCCCTCCCCCTCCTCCTTTTCTTTCTCTCTCTTCTCCTCCTTCCTTCTTTCTCTCTGTCTTCCTCTTCTTCTTGGCTAAGAGCTTACTAGTTTCTCTTTTTAAATGCATGTCACCTGTATCTGGAAAAATGCCCCAAGCCAGGAGAGTTAATGTGATTTCTGTTCGTAGTGGCAGCTTATGGTTTCAGAGAAGCCTACAGTTAGAGTTGTCTTTTTTCTTTTTTTAATATGGCATTTTTCCCCCCCCCACTTAAAAATGAGGCCTGGTTATTAGAGGACCTAATTACATTCTTTGAATGTACTGATCCTTCTATATTTGCCGTGAGGCTTGGCCAGTGGGAGCCTCTACGGCTTGTACCACATGTGGCCGCCTGCTTGGTGAAAACGGACATGGCATCAAATTGTTGCCCATTGCCCTGAGCTATTTAGAGCACGGAATGTTAGATGGAGAGGCTGCTCCATTCTAACTTAGGGGATCCTCTCTCTCAGTCTCATTCTCCTCAGAGACTGGCTGCTCCAAGTGAAGACTGGGGAATATTCTCCAGGTACCTGGCCTAAGGGTTCCTCAGGAAACTGGAAACTTAGGAGTCTTATGTTCCTGTACCCAAAAATGACACCTGGCTTCAGGAGTCCCAGTCCCTAGGAGATGGGTACCTGTCATTTTCAGCATAGTACTCCCATTGCTTACATAACAACGTGGTAATTTACTCTTCCTTTTTCATATCTTCGTTGGGAAGTGCCATACAGAATGACAGGGACAACCCAAAAGATGACGATATCTGGACTGTAGGCTCTCCCAACTCCCAGACAGATAATTACAATGCCCCATAATAAATAAGCCAGAAATGCTGGAGCAGACAGAAGAAGGAGTCTGAATTCTGCTTCAGGAGCTGAGGAATTCTTCATAGAACATGGTGTCCCTGAAGGATGAGGAGGAGTTTAACAGTTGAAGATGGAACGGAAGGGAATTCTCCGCAGCAGGGAGTATGTGCAAATTCCTGGAAGGGCATTGTGTGTTCAGAGAGCACTGGGCTGTGGCCCAGGCATCGTGAGGAACATCACCAGTGAGGCAGGTGACAGCTGGGTTACCAGAGGTCTCAGATGAGCTCAAGGCCATGTCTGTGTCCATTTTACCACCAAAGCTCGTGTAATATGGGGCGCACAGTAGGTGCTCAATAAGTGTCTACTTAATGAATGAGCGGAAGAACTAATGAATGAGGAACCCGGATGTTAAGAGGGAAACTTGGGATGAGATTTTTTAAAACAAGGAATGTAACTGGTGGATAATGTGGAGGATGGTCCGCCTTGGGGTGAGTGCTAAAGGCAAGTAGTCCAGGTGAAATAGACAAAGAAAAAGGAAGACAGGAAGGCTGAAGCAAAAACATACCAGGAATGCAATGGAGGGCAAAGAGTCAAGAGACAGACATTTCTGGGATGAACTCATGGTGCTCAATGGATGTGGGGAGATAAGTGGAGTGAGAGACTGCTGAGAATGCCTCTCGGATGTGTGGCTTGGGTGAAGCGGAAATAGTATGGCACAACTAGAGGGCGGTTGTGAGAAAGAGCCAGAACTAAATAGGAATGAGCAGTTATACAGTCCGGGCAATCATGCAGAGGGAAGGGAGGTGGGGAGAGTGCCGCTAGGGCTTATTACCAGCATTTCCCCTAAGTGCTCCATGTGGGCCTGTGGGTCTGTGTTCATCTCAGTGGGACATCTCTGCCTTACTTTTGATAAGTATATAACATTATTTTCCCTGAGTTTTAATACTGTTACTCTGATTTTTATTCTGTCATAAGAAAATGTTGCATTGAGTGGATTGTCATTGGATTATGTAGATTATGTGGAGTGGGGTATAATTTTTTGAAAGTAATAGAAACATGAATAGCGTCAAATCAAGGCTGATACCAAAGAAAATGATACATGTAACATTTATTTATGAAAAAAATATTGCTTAGCATGTACCAGGTATTTGTGTAAATGTTTTCAAGTATCAATTAATTAAATAATTGTTTCTAATATCCCCCATGAGGAAGATATCATAATTGTGTGTGTTGTGCAGATGTGGAAACCGAGGAACAGAGAGGTTAAATTATTTACACGATTGCCATTGTAGCATTAGCTAACACCTCTATCAACATCATATAATTATCATTTCTTCTTTGTGGTGAGAATAATTAAGACCTGTTCTCTTAGCAAGTTTGATGTCTGTAATACAGTACTGTTGTCTATAACCACTATATCGTGCATTAGAGCTCCAGGATTTATTTATCTACAGTTGCAAATTGTACCCTTAAACAGCATCTCCCCAGTTCCCCCACCCCCGACCTATAGAGCTAACAAGTAGGAGAGGTCAGATTCAAACCCAAGACTCTCTCCATAGTCCCTGCACCTACCCACTCCTGCAGGCTGGCTTCTCTTGTTAAACTGTGTCCTGCGTGGTAACGGCCAATGGAGGAAGTGATGAGTGGTGGGCCTGAAGATTAACCACAAACAAGTGACGTCACAATTATAAATACTTTTATAAACGTGGAGATGATGTAAAACTTTAGAAAGTACTCATTGGTCGCAACTACTGCGGATCTGTTTAGTGTTATTTTCAGTCTTTCAATCTGTTTACCTCTGCTGATGAAATGTTTAATGATTGGCAAATACAAAATGGCTGAGAACCCTTTGTCAAAACTTTCCATTGATTTTGTCCAGAGATTAAATTCACTGGGGTAGAGGATTTAGATCCAGGGGCCATGGAGTAGGGAGGATCTGTGAGACTGAGGGAGAACTCCAAAAATAGTTCAAGAACTGTTCTGCTTTGTACGAGTGTTTGTTGCAGCTGTCTGGAGCCCCTGGTAGTGAAGCAGAAGAGATTCAGGAGTGAGCCCACCTGACTGCAAACTCTGCCCTCACTACTCACCGGTCATGAGACTTTGGGAAAGATATATTACTTTACTGTTCTGTGTCTCAAGTTTCCTCAACTATGAAATGATGGTAAAAATGGTCCCTACCTTAGAGGGTTATTGAGAGGTTTGAGTTAATGCTTGCTCAGATAAGCTCTTAATACGTGACTCCTTTCATTATTAGTGTGCAAATAGGACCCCAGAAACCCATCCACCTACCTCCTCTCCTCACAAGTTTACCTCCTTTTTGTTTTGTGTCCCCATAGCATCTATTTGAATTGTTAATCCAGCAAAGATAAGGTATTTAGGGATGCAGATCTGTGATTTATTCCTCAAATGAGACGGCAGGTGTTAAGGAAGCGGGGCATTCAGATGGAGGCTTTCTCATGACATACTCCTTCCCAGCTAGGCTCCCTGTGTCCATAATTAAAACAAAAAAACAAATTAGAAAATGGTTGGTATATGAGGCATTTTTAAAGTGTCAGTGTGGCTTCAATCCTCTGATTTTTAGAACATCTATTGATATAAACCCTTTACTGTTTAAAAAACACACATATGATCAACCTTGAGGACATTATGCTAAGTGAGATCAGTCAGAGAAAGACAAATATTGTACGGTGTCACTTAGATGTGGAATCTAAAAAAAGCTGAATTTGGAAAAACAGAGTAGAATGGTGGTTACCAGGGGCTGGGGGGTGGAGAACTGGGGAGATGATGTTTAAGGGTACAATTTGCAACTGTAGAAAAATAGATCCTGGAGATCTCATGCACAGCATGGTGATTATAAACAACAATACTGTATTATAGACATCAAGCTTGCTAAGAGAAAGATCTTAATTATTCCCACCATAACAAAGAAATGATCATTATGTGATGCGATAGAGGTGTTAGCTAACGCTAAGTATCAATCATCTTGCAATATGTAAATGTATCAAACCAACATGGTGTACACCTGAAATGCACAGTGTTACATGTCAATTATACCTCCATTAAAAAAAATAAAAAACATTGTCTCTTCTGATGATCATAACTCTATAGGTCAGTGTAATTTTATTTATTCTATTTCTTTTTGTCCTTCACATGCAAAAATTAGAGTGGGTGATAACACATTCTCCTCATCAGTCTGTACACGGTGGCTTCTTCAGTACTCTTTGTTGTGAAATTGCCTGCCTGTGGTAAAGTGCCCCAGTGACATGCCTAAAGCAGGGCAGTGGGAACTGTTTGGCCCCAATAGGAAGGAGTATTTTACCACTGGCATTGTTTAAATTTGCAAGGACATGGGGATTAATAAAAAGAAGACCTGACTTTTGGTCGGTGTTACTATCATTGTGAATTCTCTAAGGATGAGACACCCTGTGTTGCCTGAGCCTGGGCCCTGCCCTTGGTGCACCACTATCATGTACAAATCATACGTATTCACTTGATTAACTTTTTATAAGGACACACCCTGACAGCCACAGTGTAAGTCAAGATGCAGAACATTTCTACCACCTTAGAAGTTTCCTTCACATCCTTCTCCATCAGTACTCATCCTCACTCCCAACTTAGAGGGAACCACTGTTCTGACTTTTATCAACATAGATTAGCCTTACGTGTTCTTAACTTTGCCTAAATGGAATCACACAGTACGTACTCTTTGGGGCAAGGCTTCTTTTTTTTTTCACTTTGTGCATGAAATTCGTCCAAGTTGTTGGGTGTAGCGGCAGTGTATTCCGTTTTACTGCTGGCTGGCATCATTTATGTGACTATGTGACAATTTATTTATCCATTCAAATACTGGTGGACATTGGGTTGCTTCCGTTGTTTTGACTGCTATGAGTAAAGCATCTATGAAGGTACTTGTGAATGACATGCTCTCATTTTCTTTGAGAATCTACGTAGAGGCGAGGTTGTAGGAGCACCCCTCCGGCATGGGGCATAGCTTAGCTTAGTAGATATGTCACGCTGTTTTCCCAAGTGGTTGTGCCAGCATGGTCCACTTTTGTTTATCTAACTAATTAATTATTTTTAATAATTTAAAAAGTATCCATAAACCCATCATTGAGTGAAATAAGTGTTATCTTCCCTACTTTACAAATGAAGAAACTGATTGGAGTGAGGTTTAATGCTCTTACGTATCACACAGCTAGAAAATAACATAAATGGGAGTGACGCCTGGGCCTTTTGAATTTACCCTCTCCCTGCTATAGCTTTATATAACAGCTCCTTTAAAGACATTGAGTTATCTGTAAGCAGAAAAGGCACTTGTAAAGCATTCACTGGGACAAAATCGGGAGAAAAAAAAAATCTCAAATTCTGGCCAGAAAAAAATAGGCGTTTCTCACTACTGCCAAAGAACTTGCTGGCAGAGAGCAAAGTGCCTGTCGGACATGGATGCTGGCATGATTCCCGGCACAACCTGCCTATACCTTGTTTGGCATCACAGATTCAAGGTTTTATGCGTCCGCGGGGCCAATGCATGGCATCCTTGCACAGGTCTACTTGTATTTGCCACTAAAGGTTTCCCGTCATTAAAAAAAGATAACCTACACCCTTGCTGAGCAAAGTGTGGCCCAGGGACCAGCAGCTAGGCATCAACAGGAACTTGTTAGAAATTCAGAATCTTGGGCCTCATCCCAGACCTTCAGATGCTGCTTTTCAACAAAACCCCCAGGTGATTCCTATGCTCATCCAATTTTGAGAAGCACTGATTTGTACAGTTGCGGATTAGAAGTCACTTCCTCCTGCTTTGGGGTTTTGGGGGATGCAGTTTTTCATCCCTCAGTCTCAGTTTCCCATTCTGAAAAATGGGGCTGACAATATGTACTTTGCAGGGTTGTAATAAGGACTAAAAGATAAAATAGAAGAAAAACAGCGATCACAATTCCAGATAAATGTCGGTGTTCAGCCAAGTGATAGCTGCTTTTCTTGGAGGTTTTCTCAAGCAAGGTGGGCCTTTCTCAGTGGTAAAATGCGAGCCTTTAATTGTCCTAAATGCCCAGGGCCCAGCCCTCCTCTTACCTGCACCAGTGCTGCAAGAGAATCACGTGCTTGGAAATGTCAGGACAGAGTTGGAGCTCTCCCTGGAAGTTACCCAAGCATGAGGGCCAGGCTCCAGGCCTCAGCTGATGTTCCTTGCTGACTGTTCTCTGAAAGCCACAGAGCTTAACTTAAAAAATGGAGAGCTGCAGCCATGGAATAAAAAGAGCCCAACACCTGTCAGGATAATAAGCAGGTTCCCCAGGGGAAGTTTGTTATACAATAGGACAGAGACATTCATGGGAGCAGAGGAGGGGAAGTGGGGTGGGAGATTTGACATGTCAGAGAGGCTGGTGTGTATAAATATTGCTCATAGGCAAATTAAGAATTTTTAAAAAACAGGCAAGAAAAGGTCTTCCCAGCTGAGCTGTCCTGAAAATTGAGATGTCCCTGAAGTACAAGTTAGTGTAGTTTTCCTGGTTGAATAGGAAAAATTATGTTTGATTGGACAAATGTCTTTAGCAATGATAATTACATGGGTACCTGAAACATTACCTGCCTGGTCATTTTCTGCAGGGTTAATATCAGTGGAACATATTAAAAAATACGAGTTTTATTTAATGACCTTTTTTCTCTTTTCCTGGTACCAGTTTTCACTGCGTGATTTCTGACTTTGGTGTCAGATTGTACAGGAAAGCAGTTTAGAAGGTATGGGTGATAAAAACAGGCCCAATCAATTTTTATAGGACCAGCAGCAGTGATGACTTAATTGCTACCTTGGTGAAAAGGCTGTGATCCTTATGCTAAATTATTTAAAAAATAGCTTTCAATGTATGTTTTCAGAATTCTGCTCAGTCTCTTGGCGTTTGAAATAGTACCAGCAGTTTGAGTGCAGAAAGGCTTACGAATGGAAAGCTCACAGCTAATTTGAAATACAGGATTTCAACAACTCAGTGGAGCTGGGTTGCTGGTGAGGGTGGAACAGGCGAAAGGAAATGCAGACTATGTACATAATGAGGGCAGTCAATCCAACTTGGTAGCCAGCAAGCTCTGTTGTGTTTTAAATGGAGTATTGTACCTCCTGTCTTGATGACATATTCAATTAAGTGATATCGTATTATTATTTCTCACCCTATGTGATTTAACAAAAACGTTATTGAAACTCAGAGAAATCATTCTAAACAAGCAAAAGAAAATTCTTTGATTGGGATTATAATGATGTCTTTCACAGTCTCTGACAGGTAAATTATGAACATTTGCAGCAAAACTTCGGTGCATAATGTTAATTTTAAATAAGTTCAGAATATCAATGGGGCTTTTATTTTTATAAATGAGGGTCGATATTAAGAGGGATGGAAGCTACTGCTTCTTCCTTTGAAAGGCAATGACTTTAGCGTTTATCTTATAGATAGTAATAATAAATACAAAGTGGTGAGGGTCAGTTTAGGGCACAGTGCTTCCCGGGAGGAGACCCCTATGGACAGCCATCTCTCAGGGCTCTATGTCCCCAATGTTTTCAAGTTGAGGTGGATGGTTTTCACTTACTGTGTACATCACTTTCCAAGTATGACGTTTGCAACTGATAATATTTTCTAAGATACTAATTTTCTAATGTTTCAGCCTAACCATAAAAAAAAAAGGAGTTACATCAAATTATTGCTAGAAAGTTATATCAAATTACTGCTGGGCCAAACTTGGGAGGTTTTGAATTTCATTTTCTGGAAGAACAAAAAAAAGCCCCCAAATGTAAACAACAATATCAAAACTTGAAAACAGACATTGAAAATATTTTGTTAGGAACGAGATGGGCCAAAGGCAAGGTCTTAATATGCATCGTTTCTTGTGTCTGCTTTACACAGCCCAGAAGCTCAGATTCCTCCCAAGAATTTTTTAATCTACAGACAATGCAAGCAAAATGTAGCTGTAGTGTCACTACAGCTGCTGCTCCCTGAAATGAGTCACTAAGAAAACTTAAAAGGAGGTTCATTGGAATCTTAACAATGATGCAATAACTTTGAACACTGAGCAGTATAGGAGATGAATGAATGAATGCTACAGCCAATAGAACAGTGAACACATGCACTTTTGTAAAACATATAGGGTGCTATGAACTTCAAATAGTCACAGAATCATAAAGACATAAGGGATTTGGTGTCATATAATCCAGCCCCTAATCTGTAGTCCTCCAACAGTTTTATTGTTTGACCTCTGCTTGAACACATGAAATAAAGGGAAAATTAGAAACCTCATTGGATCTTAAATACATTCAATTTTTCAGAAAATTTTAACATTCAACCTATCTTTCCCTCTCTATTGATTTACTTTATGGTCATGGATCTCCCTCTACGGCCACATGGAAACATACTGATCCCTTTGCTGGAGGACATAATTTCAAATATCTATAAAAACTTGCATATTTGGTTGCCAGAGGTGGGCGGTAGGGGGTGGGAGAAATGGGTGAAGGGGTTCAAAAGATACAAACTTCCAGTTATAAAATAAATGAGTCACGAGGATGTATTGGGTTGGCCCAAAAGTTCGTTCGGATTTTTCCATAAGATGTTACGGAAAATCCCGAACGAAATTTTTTGGCCAACCCAATAATATACAGCATGATGACTATAGTTAATAATACTGTATTGCATATTTGAAAGTTGCTAAGAGAGTACATCTTAAAAATTCTCATCACAAGAAAAAGAAATTTTGTTACTATATATGGTGATAGATGTTAGCTAGACTTATTGTGATCATTTTGCAATATATACAAATATCAAATCATTATGTTGTATATCTGAAACTAATACAATGGCGCATGTCAATTATACCTCAAAAAATCAGCTTATCAATCCTTGTTGAGATTTTGACTGGAAAAGCATTGAACTTATAGACGTATTTGAGGAAAATTTGCAATAGGAATATGTTAT
The DNA here is from genome assembly GCF_005190385.1 of Monodon monoceros. Classification (NCBI taxonomy): domain Eukaryota; kingdom Metazoa; phylum Chordata; class Mammalia; order Artiodactyla; family Monodontidae; genus Monodon; species Monodon monoceros. The sequence goes on from NW_021703782.1 coordinate 72,201,012, forward strand.
TACCATTTAGTCTGGAAATTGGTTTGAAAATGTAATAGAAATACAGTTGTGCCAGACCAATGATGTTTTAGAATTCATTCCCTTTTTTGGGGGGAAAAGATCTCATTCACAGTAACAATAAAAAGTACAGGTTGTATAATCAGTTAAAGCCATGAAGAAGAAAGAGAGAAAGAACTTTAAACCATCATACAAAAACAAAAAACAAGAAACACAAACTTCTAGATTACTTCAAAGTGTTTCTCTCTCTGTTTCAAGCACTCATACAGTTATTTATTCGTGCAATCACCCATGCAACATTTACTGGGTGCATACACATACAGTGTGTCACAGCTGTATTGGGCACAAGAAATACAATATTAAGTGTACACAATAACATTAAAATGAACTCACAATGATTTATCACTTACCATTGTTATTGACACTTCATATGCGTTACGCCGTTTAGTTCTCACAATAACCTTATGAGAGAAGTACAAGTTTTCTCTCCATTTTACAGATACGAAAACTGAGGCTAGAAGGAGTTAAAAATTTCCCTCTAAACTTAGATAGTGGTGAAACAGAAATCTGAACCAGTATTTCCTGGACCGTATAATGCATGCTTTTAACTATTCACATCTTATTCCATAGCCTAAGTTGGGAGAGACACATACAAGAAATTACAGTACAGTTTGGTATGTACTATATAATGGAGATAATATAGGAAACATGGGAAGAGATGGTTTTAAGTCTGACTACAGGTTTCAAGAGCAGGTAATTCTTTGAAAGATGCACCCTTGAAGAATGAGTAGGACAGCCAGGGAGATGAGCAGATAATGCACAAAGTAGATGAGCATGAAAACTTAAGGTAGTGGCATATAGTAAATATTAATGGAGCATAAGGTACAGGAAGTGGTGGCTGGACACATCAGGAAATCAGTAAGAAATGAGGGATTAGAATTTGGAGAGTTGCTAACATCAAAGATGCTAGAAAGCAATCCTTAGAAAATGGTGGGAAACCATTATTGGGAAGTTAATAATTAGATTTGCGTTTTTGGAAGTTATTTCTAGCAGCATTTTCAAAGTTAAATGAGGAAGGGCTAGGCTGGAGACGTGAAAAGCAGTATGGGGGGATGTAGTACAAAGGAATACTCTCGAGGTCTCCTATGAACACTTTACCCATAGAAGAAAATACTGCCCTCCCAGTGAGTTCAAAGAAGAACAGAGGAGAGCAGGGGGGACAAGATATCAGGTGTGTCTGCTTTGCATCAGGAACTGTTGACTTTGGGGCCTGTATGTGCTTACCTCCCAAAGTATGCTTCTTAATTTCATGGGGCAAGGACATTTGTATCTAAATGAATGGTCTGCCTTTGTTGAGGGTTGGTGTGACTGGCCAACTTTGGCTGTTGTTCAGCAGCAATTAATGGATATTTTCTGTTTCATCAGAGGCTTGCTGTGCTGGCTACCCCTTGTGTATTATCAACTGCCCTTTTTATACCAGTTAAGCCCCAAAGATAACAGAAGCAAACTAATATGTGATTCAATAGAATCTTTGCAATATTTAAAAGTTCTAATATTAAGGACTATATTGGGTTATTGAGCATTCAATTAAAGAGCCTCAAGTGTTTAATTTAGGATTTTCCATAGGACAGGTATTGTTTGTTAATTAGTTAATTAAGTAACAAATGATTATTGAAAACATGCATTAGGATTAAGCAAGCTACAAGAGAGATAAAGATATCTCCAAGGCAATTAGCTCACTGTAATCTTAATGATAAATATGTAATTAGACTCTTATTCTAAAGAGATTGTTTGGAATGGTTTTCGCAAGCATTAAACAGGCATGCAACAAGATTATTTACTTACATAACAAGCAAAATATAATTCTAATTCTTATTCGGCATTAGGCATCAGCCAGTGTGTTCAAATGATACCTAATTTGCTAAAAGCAAAAGTTTACAAGTAATAGTACTTAAAAATATAATCCATTAAAAGCTTATATAACTAACAATTATATTACAACTAGATTTATCCCCAAGCCTGTTTATTTCACCTCCTGGGCAATTATCTGAGACTTTCAAATGTATTATGACTTAATAGCCAACATTTATACATTTATGTATGCAATACTTGAGGGGATTACTAGTGCACCACAAAATGAAAACCCTTCCCCCTTCCTGTAGCGTCAACTTGTCAAGAGAGAAATAGATTCCCTTCTCGGATGTCTAGAAACTACCACAGTTCCTGGCACATGGCACTCCATAAATGTCTTCTAAATTGATTTGAATGAGTGGAATCAGGAAGTCTAGATGTTTCTTAAAGTATATCATTTGGTTTAATCCCCGTTTTGTTGAAATTCCCTGGCTGCCACCACTGCATATGCTATTCTTCTGTATATTTTTTCCTACATCCAGCATCCCAGTTCAGTAGGGCTAAGGAAATTGTATCTTCAAAGGACTAGCATGGATTGGGGATGTTGTGAGAATTACAATAATGATGATAATCATGATAAATACCAACACACATTTATTAAGTGCTTACTATTTCCCAGGCATGGAGAGAAGCTTTTATCATTGATTACCACAGTTTAGACTGTCAGTAATCCTAATAGGTAGATCCTACTGTTATCTGTGTATTTCAAATGGGGAAACTGAGGCTTAGAGCAGTTACATAATTTCCCCAAGATCACGCAGTTAATAAGTAGTGAAACCAGGATATAATCCCAGGTACCGTAAAGATAGAGTCCATTTTTGCCTGAGATTGGGTTCTCTTGAAGCAAATCCTGGGATGGAGTTACTTGTGCAGCTGTTTTATGAAAGCATGCTCTCAGGGGACTCTGCAAGGGAATGAGCCAAGCAGGGTAGGGTGGGGAAAGAAGCTAGGCAAAGATGTGAGTTCATTTCAAGTCTAGCCTCAGTCTGATTGCACAGGAAGCTCTGGAGTGTAAGTAACACCACCAATAGTCCCATCTTCAGGCATGGGGACAGAAATTTATATCCCTGAATTTGTCTCTCATGGGCTGTTGGCTGCTACTGGGGAAGGAGACATAAGCTCACAGGTATGTTCTAGTGGGAGATAGCTCATTTTTGCAGAAGCCAGTACCCAGGACAAGTTTGTTTGTTACCTGTTGCAACTAACTCTCACAAAAGCAGTGGGATGCATGCCCTAACCAGCTGCAGAGCAAGCAGAAATGTCTATAGCAGAAGCTGCTTCCACAGTGGTTCTCTTGACTTCCAGGCTCCCATGGAGAACACAAGATTTTTGTCAAGCAGACTAGATTTTTATCCTGATCTGCCTTTTCCTAGCTTAGTGCCTTTGGGAAGTTTGCTTCAACATCCTGAGTCTCATTTTCACTATCTGTAGAGTAGGTGTCTTAATACTACTAGTCTCGTGGGATTGTTATGATGACTAACTTGAAAATGTATGTGAATGCATTTTGTAAACTAAAGCAAAACATGAATGTTGTTTGTGGTGTTGTTTATTGCTGTGTCTGACTTCCCAGGCTCAGGGGCAGCTAGTGGATGGCAGCTATGGAAGCCCTGGTCTGCATGACAAATAAGGAAATAAAAGGACGAAGATGAAACTGAACCTGTAGGGAAGATGGCTGACCACCTAGATAGACTCTTTAAAGATTTCTGCTGAATATTGATAAGCTTAATTAACGTGCAAAAATTGAGGGTCAGAAAAATTAATCTACCCAAGTTCCACAGTGAGTAAATGGCACTCGAAACCTAATTTCACAGTATTTTTCAGTTATACCATATTTCTTTGATGCCTTCAATATTGGCAAACCCAAGTGATTTTTGCAAAGAGATCTCCTCCTACTATCTTGAATCCATGGATAATGTCCACTCTCCTATCTCAAGAAGTTCCCATCTGTAGCATCTTGTGCCTTGGCTCTTTCTCCTGAATACATGGCATCCATTTAAACTAATAATTACAAATTCCGAATAGAGCAGAGAGAAACAACTTCTGATTCCAGTTTGGCTCAGAATCAGCACTTACCCTGAGAGGCATTTGGAACCTTATCTGAACATTAAAAAGGCAACAAGTTCACCATAATATCATATTCTGTGGAAGTCAGCATGGAAAAGTGACTTCCTGCACAGTTCCGAAGCATTAGTGAAGGACCATAAAGCCGGTTGATATGGAAACTATGGTTTCAGTAGAAGGCCCATTATTTGTGAAGGAAAGAGATTTAATTTTTCAGGCGAGTCTAATTTTCCTCCTGAGAACATCTTTCAGGCAATACCCAAATAGCCATTAATTCAAAGGAACTGTCTTTGGAAGAAAAGCACTTAGAGAGTGATTAATTCTAACTGATAACTAATCCAAGCTCTCTCTCTGATAAATAGTCCAAGTACTCCCCACCCCCTCCTCTCTCAACATGTAATTATAATTAGACAAAAATACCGAGTGCATCCAATGTCTGCCAATGTCAACAGGGGTACCATTTATGTTTTCCCTATTTTCTTGTCTTTCCTCGTAAAGTGGGAAATATTCCTCTTATCAGAGCAGTCTCAATGGCCTTAATTGTGGTTTATGAACATTCCTTAACCAATCATTAATAAAGGGTAGAATAACTCTTAGACTATTTGCAACCACTCCTTGAGTAGGGTGAGTCCACTTATCCTTCTGAGATGGTGTGAAGGAGACATGGTAACTGAACAAAATTGAGCTTCTGTTAGGAAGAGGCAAGAGGAGAATAGATGATGGATAGATAACCAGCAAAGTATATAACAGAATAACAAAGACGATACTATATGTTGAAATAAATACTGTATCTTAATCCTCGTATTGATTGGTTAGAATATTCAGAAGAGGAAGAATATAAGTTCTGCAGTTAGCATCTTCAAGTCCCTAACACCAACCTATAGAGACCTTTTCTTCCCAATGAGAATGAATGCGTCCTCAAGCTTGAGGTCCTGAAAGCAACTGCAGAGCCACTTGCTAGGAAATTTCCATATGGCATGATAGCCACCATGAGTTACTCTGAAAGTGTTATAAACACTTCTTTGGAAAAGGGAAGATATTAAACCTCTTGCCATAGCCTGATGAAGGAGCACAGGTTTTGGATTTAGGCAAATCGATACTTGAATCCCTGCCCAGTAATTTTTATCACATTACATCATTTTATGCTTTAGCTCTAGTGAGTTCACTTATAAGATGGAGACCACAGTTTCTACCTTATAGATTTGTTTTGAAGATTCAGCGGGATAAAATACGAAAAAATACTTGGTGCAAAATGGGGAGTTGATATCGTCAGTTCTCGCTTATTGTAGGCATGAGAATGGGCACAAGGTGGTGAGGGAATCACTGGCCAGTAAGTAAGAGAAATGCAACCCATCACTTGCATAACCTAAGATTTTTTGCGGGCCTCACTGGGTAGCACAAGGATTGGCAGAAGAAAACTGAGATTTGAAACAAACTTAGTTCTGTATTGATTTTGCTGTGAGATCTAGAAACAATCAGTTGACCTCAAGATTTCATCATGTCGGTCAGGACACTTACTTCCTGGCTTTATAAAAGAATATGTGAAGAAATTCCTAGGTGCTTTGAGCTTTCACGTGTCTGTATATTGAAGAAAACATTATGTAGAAATACGTGACGATGATGAATGGATATTTGTAAGCATGTATTTGTGCTTTGAAAAGTGATCTGTATTGTGAAATTTGATAGGCAGTGTGTTTGAATGTTATGGTGGGTGCTTGGAAGGGAGGGGGGCATGTGTGCTCAGGGATTAATGGCTGATGGACTCCTCTCAAGAGGTGACATAATCTTTCCTTCTACACCAGACCGTAAAAACCACATGACATCTGTTCATTGCAAGGCCACCATTCTAACAAAGCACTGGATCCCACATGTCTCAGAACTTGGTTTCCATTACACAAGCAGGCTTAATTATTTTAAAATTCACCTTTTTGAGGGATGTCATCCAGAGACTGTTGCCATGCATGGGGTGATAGAATACTTGTTTTAGGTTCTTTAAGCCATGCTTAACTGATTCTCGAAGCCACACTTTTAGTTTGGCAGCTCCAAATAATCTTGCCTCACAAAGCATTTTTAATAGCATTTGTGAAAAATCTCTTCTCTCCGAAAGTCAAAATGTTCTGCATAAACAATAAAGCAAAATGGAGGCATGGGCTATTAAACAAACAGCAGTGGTAGACACCAATATTTCACAATATCGCTACTTGCTTAATAGGGTGCCAGCAATTTTAAAAAAATCTGAAGTCGTTCTCTATTTCCATTAACTTTTCAAATCTGAGCTTTTTCATGATGTTGGTTATGAACAGTAAAAGTAAATCAAGTGATACTACTAATAATTTTCAATTAAAAAAAAAAACAACTAGAAAGTGAGCTGGTGTTTCAGTCCAGTTGTTTGAGGATATACATTCCCTTTTCATTAACACAAGACCTAGTTAAATAAATGAGTGTCATTTTATTCTTGAGCATACAGAAAGGTTTTCCCAAGACTCAAAAGATTCTAGGCTGGAATCTCTCAATGTTGATCACTTCTCCCTACCTCCTTGTTCCTTTATCCCTTTCCTCTTCTGCCCTCACCATCTTTTATTTTTTGTGTGTGATTTTTGGGCTTTGTGGGGAAAGGAAAGTTAGGTTAGGAAGAGGGAGGAGGTCAGGATCAGGCATTCCAGAGCAGCACAGGCTCAGAATCCAGGGATAAATAACATCCTCAGAAAGGAAAACTGAATATTCGTGGACCAGTGTCATCCTTCTGGGTGGAAGGGAGGAATATGGGCAGGGCGAACAGAGGGAAGAGCTCTCTAGAACCTACTTGAACTTGATTTTAGAGCTTCTTTGCTCTGACATCTACCTGATTCCTGAATTTCAATTGCAGGGAAAGGACTGTGGAGATGGTTTGAACTAAGACTTGATAGCCAATGACTATAGGCTCATTAGAGAAGAAGGGTTCCATTATATTATGTAGCTATCCACTGCTTTTCAGGTTTGCTTTGTGCCACTTGGCTTTTATGAAGGACCTACATTAGTACCTGTTTATGCTAACAGAACTATTCGAAGATAATTTTTGCTTTTATAAAAAAAGGCAAAAAGTGAAAATAGTGTTCAGTGTTTGTTTTGCAGGGAGTCATTTTAGAGGCAGTGCACCCCACTCTGAATAGCGGGAGTGGCTCTGCCAAGCTCCTTCCCCAGAAACCACACTCAGCATCAAGCCACCATAGCTTTGACCTGTATCTGTGTACATCTGTGCTTTATCTCGATTTATTTCGTGCATCCATTAGCAAGATGTGTTTTAATAATGCTTCTTTGCTTTATGCCATTTCAGCTTATCAAAGTTTTCGCAGGAAAGCTCTTATTTCAGATAGTGGAGGAAACCTGTAATACCAAGCCTAAAAAACTTAGAGACCTTTGTTGAGATTTCAATGTTGAGCTTCCAGATTGTTGCATGTCTTGAAATACTCTCAACTGTATTTCTGATTATTGGATAAAATTTTATATAACTTATCTAATTACTATAAGATTATATATGAAAGAAGAATAGAAAGGTAGTTACCAAAATGATAATATGTGGTTTGTTTATTGGAAATAGAGAAAAATCTCTCCTCTCCTTCCTGTAGTTACTTAATGTTTAACAATTACATAATAATAATTCCTTTTATAATAAAAGAACCAAAAAAACAAATAAGTATGGATGTCTGAAGAACAAAGTCCAAAGTTGAGATGAGCCACATGTTAGCTCTACATGGATTAGTTGATGGGAAGGGGAGTCAAGGCTGGCAGAATAGCCAGGAACCATAAAAACTGTAGTAAGAACCCAGTGGAGGTTAAAACGGTACTAGGAGTTGTGTAATGCCCTCATCCTTTCTTCTTCCTTTCTCTAAAGAAATTGATGGTAGAAGCAAGGCAAGTAGAAACCTGGATTATTGTCTTGAGTTGCAGTAGGAATTCTCAGCCTGGCTTGGTGTTGGGTCACCTGAATGGAAAAGATACAAAGAGACTAAACCTAATACCTTAACAATCTTACTCCACTTAGGTCAGGATGACTCACACTTCTCAGGGGGTCCCTATCTTTAAAATGCCTCATTCCAGAATAATGACTTAATCCCAACTTTGTACCATTTTTGTTTTTGCCTAGACTATTCAGGGCCGTGAATTTCTTGAAAAGTTATAACTGGTTTTGGTTGAACTTTTTTATGCTCAGAAAAGGCAACTATCCATCATCATCTCCCCTACCTCAACAAAGGCCTGTGGCTTATTTATTTCAGCATATATTCCTATTAATCCAGGACTCTATCCTTTTAACTGCCAAAGGATTGGAGAAGGCCAGCAATTTCATCCTAGCCCCCCCCCTCAGTTCTTTCTGGGACTCATTTCTTACACAAGCAGTTCTATCCTGAAAAAAGGGGGTATGCAGTAACTAAATATGGGTGCATATTTTGAACAGCAACGCAGAAGTAGTATTTTTTCCCAGCAACACCCAAATTTTGATCTTATGGTTTAATATTTAACTTATCTCACACATTTAGAGAGCCTCCATATTGATGATTAAGTGGCAAGTGGTCTATTGTATTTATTTGGAAGAAGAAAAGGAATTTGCATTCAGTATTTTAAAAACACGCCCAACTATTTGATCCGTACGGCAATGTGGACCATTGAGTACGTGTACAGTTTAAAAAATTCAATCCTTTGGAATCTTAGTTGAAAATGTCAAAGTCGAGCTGCAGTGAGCCTCATCTGAACATGAGAAAGCCCCCAACCTCACCTAATAAAACTTTCAGATTTTTTGATTGAATGCCATTTGAAATTGCCCTCCTCACATTACCGTGCACTAGGTAGCATGCAGTTAGGTTGCCTCTCGACATGACCCTATTAGAGATTGCCACTTGTGAGGAAATCTGTTCAAAAGCAGAGGCTGCATTAAGCTGGATACCAGGTCAAATGACAGTATTTGGGAGGGAAATGGAGAGGTACTTCAGTCTAACGATTCGTGAAAAGTTAAGTAACAACAAATTCCATGAATATGAAATTGGGGAAAGAATGCTCTCATCACTGCTTTTATCTCTCAGCACTCTGCACAGATGGTAGCCTGAGGAATTAGAAATGGCACCTGCTGGTGCGCCTGTCTCTCTCTGAAATTATGCTTTTTAAGATTGTGATTTTAGAGCATTGAAGATGGAAAGGGGGAATTTCAGTTTGGGGTTCTCAACGTTTTTTCTTTAAGTCAGTAAAAGGGGATGGCAGGAAGTGCAATATGAGTATTCTGACATTTCCTACTTATTTTTGCTTCCAGGAACCTTTGTATATTCATGCAGCTGGATGTAGAGGACTTTGACAGTTTTAGTTGGAAGCTGGGGAAATCTCAGGAAAAAGCAAACTCAGTTTCTGCATTAATAAATCATGGAAATAGATCTGGGATCTTCCACTAATTTATATTGGGATTTTGGAATTTTAATTTTTATAAACTTTTTGCTGGAATATGATAGCAAATCATATATATATGATTCATGGCAGTGGGATGGAAATCAAATATAACAGTGAAATATACAATGCAATGTAAATATATAATATAAACAGAAAAGTATGCATGTTATAAATTTTCACAAACGGAACACACACCTGTGTAAAGCCATACGAAAAAGAAATAACAATCCAGGAGCCTCTCTCATGCCTCCTTCTAGCTACTCCTCAAGGGTACCCACTCTCCTGTCTTCTAGATTCATTTTGCCTTTTGTGTACTTCTGTAAATGGAATCATACTACATAGCCTCTTTTGAGACTGGCATCCTACGCTCAACATTATAAGACCCACCCATAAGTACCATACTTCATTTTAATTTATTCATCTGCATTGTTGTATATTTTTCCACTATGTGATTATGCAATTTATTCATTCTTGATGGGTGCTTAGGCTGTTTTTGGCTCCTACAAGCAGTGCTGCTTTGAACATTTCTTGCATGGATCTTTTGAAGGACACATATACATATTTCTGTTGGGTATATACCCAGGAGTAGACTTGCTGGGCCACAGGATATGGATAAGTTCATCCTGAGTAAATACTGCCGAACAGACATCCAGAGTTGTTGCTACTTCTACTCCTACCAGCAGTGAATGAGGGTCCTGGTCGCTTCACATCCTCACCACACTTGGTATGGCTCTAGGAATTTTTGAGGTTCTTGAGGATGATGTTGTTTTCTTGTTCATCTCAGTGTTCAGAGCATTGAACACAATGATAGCACTATATTAGGTTACCAGATGACTGTCAGCCTAATAACAGCTGGATTTGTGAGCAGAGGGATAGCAGAAGCAGAACTGAAGTCTACATTGAGCCAGGAAGTTTAGATCCTAGGGGTGAGGAGTGTGGTGGCTTCCTGTACATGCCTCAGTTGCAATCTCCAAACTGAGGAGCTAAATAGCAGAAATTTATTTCTCACAGTTCTGTAGGCTAGAAGTCCAAGATCAAGGTGTTGGCACGTTTGGTTTCTTCCGAGGTGTCTCTTCTTGGCTTGTAGAGGCCTGCTTCTCTCTGTGTCCTCACATGGCCTTTCCTTCTGTGCACACGTCCCTGGCATCCCTTTGGGTCCTAATCTCCTCTTTTTATAAGGACGCCAGTCATATTGAATTAGGGCCATTACTAGAGGCCTCTTTTTAACTTAATTACCTCTTTGAAGCCCCTCTCTCCAAATACCGTTACATTCTGAGGTACTGGGGGTTAATGGGTTAATGGCTTCAACATATGAATCGGGGGGGGGGGGGGGACACAACCCAGCGCATAACAGGACACTATTAATTTTCGCAACATTACAGAAAGTAAATATGAGACCTAGACTAAATTCATGGCAGTGGGGTGGAAAGACAGATGATATAAGAAATACATAGAATTACTAGGTTTCTGTCTTGAGTGAGAAGGAATAGGGGTGCATTCACTGAGATAAGTAATTCAGAAAAGAGGCAAGTATTGGAGGGGACAGGTGATTAAGAAATCATCTTTGACTAGGTTGAATTTTAGACACTAACGTTTTTGAGAGAAGTTGTCTAGTATGCAGTTGGCTAGGTGAGGTTGAAGCTGTCATACTTTAGATATTACTTATATTTAATAAACTTTTCTTAATTTCATTGAACTCCTTCTGGTAAATGGACATCAATCAATCATGCATAGGAATGAGGGGGTTTACTGGAGGAGAAAAAGCCACAGATCTTTATAATATTTCAGGAAATGTTTGTATTCACTAATTCTCATTGTTTTGGAGAAGCTCTTGAAACTACCTTGCCTCAGTTTCTCATGATGTATTTTATCAAACACACTGAAAATAAAAAAATATATATCTTTCGCTTATTGCAAGGAATAAATGTTCCTTTCTTAGTAGAAGCTTCATGGAAATGAATGAAACTAACACACAGTGATGGGGAGTTTCAGTATCAGAGAAGTGTTTAAAATTTGACAAGCTAACCTTTTGAAATAGCAAACATTACCAAAAGGCCTGACTGCTTGTTACAGTTGGATGCCTTTCCAAATGTGACTTTGGTAAACAAAGCTGCATTTGAACTACAAGAGAGAACGAGGGTCAAAGAAACATTAATTCCAAGGGATAGGGGTGGGATGGGCAGAAAGTCTTAATTTTGTTTAAGGGCAAAAGTGACATTATTTTATGATGAGTAATAATTGTAGGTAAGCGTGTAAACTGTTACAGAATAGTTGACATAGAAACTTTATAAATCTCAAGGTCTTATTTATTATATTTCTCAGAGCTAGTTCATATACCCTCAGGTTAGATCAGGGGTTCCCAAGCTGGGTGATTTTGCCCACCATGGGACATTTGGCAGTGTCTAGAAATGTTTTGTTTTTTGTCACAACAAGGGACAGAGAGGGGAGCTTTGGGGGTGTTTGTTGGTAGCTGGTGGGTGGAGGCCATGGATGCTGCTAAATATCCTACAATGCACAGTCAACCCCCTACAACAAAGAATTATCCAGCCAAACTGTCAGTAGCGCAAAGGTTGAGAAATCCTGGGTACATAACAAAATAAATGCCATTTGCTTTAAAAAGTAAAGAATCAATCTTCTGAGTTGACTTTCAAGTTTGGATCAAATTTCTCCCTAAGTAATTACTTGGTGGGGTGGTAGTGGTGGTGGTGTGTGTATGTTTGTTTGTTTGTTTGTTGTTTTTATCTGGGGTTATTGTTGTTTTGAACTGCATTTCATATCTTAAATCTCTGGGTTTAGATGAAATTAAGCTGTATCAGCATTGTATTTCTTTAATCTTACTTTTGCACATGGATACATTCAAATAATCAGAGATTTTTATAATCTCTGAAAACTGCTACGGTTCTCAGAATGAAAATTCAGAGCTCCACTGAATACTCATATAAATCATTGAGTTTTGAATGACTATATAGTCCAGTGTCTATAAACTCAGTGTCTTTTTCTTTTTCTAGTAGAACACATTAATGTGGTACGTTTGTATATTGCATTATTACTTATGAGATATTTTAAAATACATTTCACCACTGAATGCTTATAAACCCAGTGTTAGTTACTTCTTATTATTGTAACCTTTTCAAAAGTGAAAAGATGAGCAGACAAGAAAACCTTCCCCAGCTCTTCTGGGCATATTAACTTTAAAATAAAGTCAAAGATTCATTAGTTCATTTGAATTCAACAAATATTTATTAGGCTTCTTCAGTGTGGCAGGAACTGTGATAAAGTGCTGTGCTAAGTTCTGAAATTAAAGCCAGAGTCTGTTTTGAATCCCATGAGAAAAGTTTTAACCTCTTGGGATTAGAATTTGGGTTCTTTGAGAAATTCCAGTACCAAAAAAAGATTTGTATTTTGTATTTTAATAGAATAATGTCATTCACTCTTACAGAGTTGTAAGAGGTGGAAATAAGCATGGGGTGCCCCAGACGATTTATTAATTAATATCCTTAAAGTGTCAGTAGTGGCAAAATTCTGAATTTGAATATCATATTCCTATACCTAAATATATTTTTTCCTGACTCTACTGGCTGTGGATTATGGATCAGCAAAATAAAACAGTTGTATTTATAACCATACACATCTAAAGAATTATAAAATACCAGGGTTAGAAAAGTTCTTTGAGATATCCTATTTCATACTCCTCAGGGTCAGAGGGGCCAATTGACTTAGACCTCAGGGTCTAAGCCAATTACTAGGAGAGTTAAAACACAAAATCTCAGGTATTCAGATGTGTAGACTTTTCCACAAAATTTCTCATCTGCTTTCCTCACAGACCTCCATGTTTGATGACAGTTTTTCTGGGACTCTCAGTTTTAGCACTGTAAGTCTTGCATTGTGGGGAACCTCTCAGCCCCAGCAAACTGGGACAGTTGGTCACCCTAACCTGACAAAGACACAGCAATATTTGTTATGTGTATGAGTATTGCAGATAATACTGTTATGTCATTCACCAGTTTTCTTGCGGCATGTTCAACAAAAATGAGCTTTTGTTTCCATCTTACCAGTGTGAGGTCATACTGGCTCAAATTTGATAAAATTTGAGCCTCTGTACAATGGTCTGATTAAAATTAATCCTTCCTATCTCCATTATTGCTGGTTAGCTTTACCTGTCTTTGTCAATCAATTTCCTAATTAATGATTTCCTATTGTAAGGATGCTGCTTTTTATTCATGGTGGGGGGGGGCTTTCCTTTAGGTATTCCCTTTTTTTAAAAAAAACTGAAGTATAGTTGATCTACAATATTATATTAGTTTCACATTTACAACATAGTGATTCAATATTTTTATAGATTATACTCCATATAAAGTTTTTATAAAATATTGGCTATATTTCCTGTGCTGTATGTTATGTTCTTGCAACTTATTTATTTTATACCTATTAGTTTGTAACTCTTAATCCCCTTTACCTATCTTGCCTCTCTCCCCATCCCTTTCCCCTCTGGCAGCCTCTAGTTTTTTCTTTGTATCTGTGAGTCTGTTTTGTTATGTTCCTTCATTTGTTTTGTTTTTTAGATTACACATGTAAGTGAAAACATATAGTATTTGTCTTTTTCTGTCTGACTTATTACTTCACTAAGTATAATGCTCTTCAGGTCCATCCATGTTGCTGCAAATGGCAAAATTTCATCCTTTTTATGGCTGAGTAATATTCCAGATGTGGTATGTGTATATATATATGTATATATATATGTGTGTGTGTGTGTGTGTGTGTGTGTGTGTATACACACACACAGCACATCTTCTTTATGCATTCATCTGTTGACGGATACTTAGGTTGCTTCCATATCTTGGCTATTGTAAATAATGCTGCTATCACCTTATAGCATTTCTTCAGCCTGCTCAGATATTTTCTGAATGACCACTGGTTACCCAGAATGGAAGTCTGCCTACAGTCTTACAGAGTATTACAAGATATGAGAAAAGAACACAAGGGGTTATGGGCATGTTGAGTAGGAAGTGGTAGGAGATACTATAACATTTCCCGTATATATGAGATGTGTTTTAAGTGATAGACAAAGGATACTTGTTTAACATGTCCCAATAACACCAGAAATAAGATCTAAGTCTATTCATTAAGCATAAGTCTTTGACCTGTTTGCTAAGAAAACTAGAATTAACCCCCAGACACAGTTTGTAAAATTCTACTTTGAGTCTCTAAGTGCTTAGAAAAGAGACAGATGTTTTTATTAAAATGTGAAAATTTTCCATCTTCCTGATTTATGGCAGTAATATTAAAGGTATTTATCTGAGAGTCTTAAGGCTTTTTACCTCACAATGAGATACTGCTTCACATACCAGAGAGTGGCTATAATAAAAAAAGTCAGACAGTAGCAGTCATTGGTGGGGATGTAGAGAAATTTGAATTCTCCATAGATTGCTGCTAGGAATGTAAAATGGTGCAGCCATTTTGGAAAATAGTTTTGCAGTTTTTTAAAACGTTAAACATAGATATTTTATATCACCGAGGAATTCTGCTCCTGGGTCTCTACCCAAGGGAAATAAAAACTCTTGTCTACACAAAGACGTGCACATAAATGTCCATAGCAGCATTGTTCATAATAGCTAAAAGGTGGAAACAACCCACATGTCCATTGACTGGTGAATGGATAAATGGATAAACTGGTGAATGGTTAAATGGATAAAACTGGTGAATGTGGTATATCTGTACAGTGTAATACAATTTGCAGTAAAAAGAATGAAATCCTGATACTTGATGTTGAACCTGTCAGTTGAACCTGAAAAACATTATACTAAGTGAGAAGTCAGGCACAAGAGGTCACATATTTATAATCTCATCTATATCAAATGTCCAGAAAAGGCAAATCTGGAGAGACAAAAAGTAGATTAGTTATTGCCTGAGGCTGGACATGTGAATGGGGAGTGACTACAAGTGGTGTGATAGAAATTTCTACAGTTAGATTGTAGTGATGGTTGCACAACTCTGTAAATTTATTAAAAATTGTTAAATTGTGTACTACTTAAAACAGGTGAATTTTATGGTAGAACAAAACCCCAGCATACCTCAATATATCTATGTTTAAAGAAAGCATGTTCACCTGAATTCACTTTCCTTGAAACAACAGAGCCAAGGACTTCCCTGGTGGCGCAGTGGTTAAGAATCTGCCTGCCAGTGGGACAGACACGGGATCGAGCCCTTGTCCAGGAAGATCCCACATGCCATGGAGCAACTAAGCCCATGTGCCACAACTCCTGAGCCTGCGCTCTAGAGCCTGCGAGCCAGAACTGCTGAGCCTGCGCGCCTAGAGCCTGTGCTGCGCAACAAAGAGTAGTCCCTGCTCGCTGCAAATAGAGAGGAAGCCCATGCACAGCAACGAGGACCCAATGCAGCCAAAAATTAATTAATTAAAAAAAGAAAAAAAGAAAATAAACAACAAAGCCAAAAGGGACAGCATAGTTTAAAAGACCAAGAAAATTTGAGATTGTGAGTGGAGGGATTTCGTGAAGTCCTTGGCTTTTTGTGGTTTTTTTTCATGGTGGTTATTTTATGAATAGAATTGAACCTGTGCTAACTGGCAGACATTCTCTGTCAATGCTTTTTTGGATGGCATAAATTCCCTTTTCTCAGTCTAGCTCTCTTTAGTTCCCTCACTCTCCCTCATCACCCGGTAACTGTTTGGTGGCATTTAGAGCAAGGGTATGAATGCATTTTCTTTATGTAAGTTGGAACAGAGTTTGGGGCCCCCCTATACAATGAGAGAACAAAAACTGAGGAGAATCCTCATACAGTAATAAGATTCCTGGAATCTTTATTATCCAGGAATAATGGCATCCCTCATCCTCTCCTGCCTCCACTGAAATCACCTGCAGTGAGGGAGAGAAGAGTCTGGATTCCACAATCAGACTCCAACAGAAGAGAAGTGAGCTGTCCTAGTACACCCACCACAGGCACAGCGTGGGCAGAGGCAGGAAGAGATGTGTGGTAGACAGTTGAAAAGGGCAAGAAAGAGGACAGCCAATTAAATTTTTTTTGGTGAGATTTCTTAAGATGCCTATCTGCTTGTCACTTTTCCTTGAAGTTCTGAGACCAGTCTGGCTCCCACATGGGCTCTCCCTCTCCTCCCCCTGCCACCATGGCCCCCTGCCGACACCTGGCTCATTTTCTATTGCAATACCTGGAAGTCAGCCCTTTGTAGAAGTTAGGGACCAAATCAAAGCTGGCAAATGGAATGTGTAGGTTATTTACGGATTGTTGCCGAGCAAATTTAATCACTGGCCTTCTGTAACTCCATCATCATTTCCCTTGACGAGAACATCACAGACTTAAATTTTGCAAAGGAGGGAGAAGTGGCCATAATCCAACTATAACAGTAACAGCCAATTCTGCTGTGATGGGAAGAGGCGCTGTATTAGTGCCAATACATTAACCAACTTTCCAATTGCAGTGGGGAAACTGATTGCCATTACAATTCCCACAGCACTCCTCCATGAAGGTAACAGAACTGCTTGAATAAGCACTCATTTCCAGCTCTGCTGGAGTGTGTGCTTCTGTGTGTGTGTGTGTGTGAGAGAGAGACAGAGAGAGAGCGAGAACACAAATGACTGGTTAAGACTTGAGGGTAGGCATGAGGGCTAGACATTTCTGAATTGTTCTTTCCCTACTAGTTGTGTGAAATTGTTCTTTCACTACTAGTTGTGTGACCTTGGGCAAGTAAAACAGCTACTGTGAAACTTGGGCTGTATTTGCAATATGAGAATAATAATAATAATAATAATAGTTGATTAAGCAGGACCACACATTGTTTAACACTCCTCCCAGCAAGAGATGAAGTCTGTGTCCCCTCCCCTTGAATCTAAGTGGGCTCCGTGAGTGCTTTGATTGATAGAAAATGGCAGAAGTGACACTGTGCCATTTCTGGGCAGCGTCTCCTTCCTGACTTGCTGGGAGTCCCGAGCTGCCATTTAAGAAGTCTGACTATGCTGAAACTACCAAGCTGGAGAGGCTGTCTGTCGGTGTTTCAGTCGACTGTCCCGGCAGAGTTCACTCTTCCAGCCGTCCCTACATACCAGGGGTGGGAATGAAGCCATCTTGGATTCTCCAGGATGGAGAATAGTAGTTCTGGATTCTCCAGAACAGAGAACTAGAATTCTCCAGGAAAACCAACCAAAAGCCCCAAGGAACCTCAGTGGGTAGCTGCAGAGCAGGAGAATTGCCCTGCTGAGCCTCGTTCAAATACCTTGGCCACAAATTCAGGAGGTATATTAAATTTGTTGCTGCCTTAGGCTGCTAAATTTGGGGATATTTTCACAAATAAAAGACCTGCCACAAAGCTGTTGAAAAGATCACATGGAGCAATAGAAGTGTTCATTAAATAATAGTTTTTGATGCTATTTTATTAATCACGATGATGATAATACTAATAAAAAGGAACATACTCTAGTCTTGCCTAAATTTTAAAAAAAGAAAAAACCTGACCTCTTTTAAATGATTTAGAGGGCTAAAATCCTTCCTGACCTGTGGTTTTCATCTTTAACAACAGATGAGATGCAAACTTGTCTGGAGTAATTGGAGAGTCACAGACATCAGGTAAAGTATGCATTTAGTGGATACTTCTAATATGCCAGGCACCAAAAACACATGTTCTCCTTTAGTTTTCATAGCAGCCTTATGAGGTGACTCCAGTGGGTCCATGTCTTACAGTGGGCTCAGAGAGGTTGAGTAACTTGCCCAAGGTTTCACAGCTAGGAAGCAGTGGAGCCCAAATCTGAGTACAGGGCTGTCTGTCTGCCTCCAGCGCAGAGAAGAGGCCTGAATTGAGTAGGGTCTTGAAGGACATGTAAGTGTAGAATGACAGAAGGAGGGACAGCCTGGAGGCTTTGTAAGGATAAGGATGTCTGCGCTGGGAATGGTGAGGAGGTGGGCTGTAACCTTCTCTGAAGAGCAGGGGAAGATGAGCTCCCATCAGCAGAATCTTATTCTCAGAGCTGAAAGCAGTCTCCGAGTCCGTACTTTTCATCCACAAGTCGGCCCTGATGAAGAAGGGTGTGGTAATGGGCCTGGAAAGAGAAGCTGGGTGCTAGAAATCAGGGTGAGAACGACTGAAAGCTCAAATGCTGCTTCAGGACTCCTTGTTTCTGCCTAAGTCTGACTTTCATCTCCTCTCTTGGCTTTCGGCAAAGCAAATGCTGGCAGAGAACAAAGACTGCTTCCTTTAGTGCCTGAGGGACACAGCCAATATCAAAGTTGATGAAGAAACAGATTGGACTTGTCAGGGTGTCGTCTGAATTTCTTGCTAAATCATTGTAGTCCATGACCTAAAATAATCCCCATATTGAAACTTCTGGCGCATCCTTGCCTTCAGTCCTCTGTGAGCAGCAAGGTTCCCTGCAGCCCCTTGCAGCTGTGAATTGGGTACAGGGCGTCGGGAGTTCAAGGCGGACAGGAACAGAATTCTAGGCTCCGTAATATACCCCTGCTTACTTCCTGGACCACAAAGCCTCATGCTGTGCTGAACTTCTCAGATGACTCACCTCATCCCTGCTGCTCTGACTTCCCATCTTCCCCAAGTACCTTGACCTTAAAAATAACATCTTATTGATTCCATCAAACTTTCTTCTCTGCCAGCGTGGTCACAAATGTGCACAAATCGGGAAGTCCTCGTGACACCTCCTCCCCAGCCTCCAGCTTTGGAGCAGTAACTGAGTACAGCAACTAAAATAAAAGCACAGACCATCCTGAGCAGCTATGTTAGCGGAGTGAAAAGAAAAGAAAAAGTCCAGCTGGCTTGAATAAGCACTCTTAGAGCTAAAGCAACTTTCTTAACTTTCTTTTCTCTGGACTCTCTCCTTCTAGAATGTCGTAAGGACAGTTTCGAAGGATATGGTCTCTGTAATGCCGTTCATCTTATATTTGTTGGAGAAATAAATCTGCAACGCAAAACATGGTTGTTAATTAAAAATAATGGCTATTCCAAAGTAAAAATTCAATCTGGACATAAAGCCTATTTAAAAGGATGATCTTCAATAGCTCTTGAAAGCAAGTCACTTGTTACTTTATCTGTGGCGAAGCAGAAGAGCTCATTTGAGGGGAGTAAAGACTTTGCTAGAGTATCTGGGCTGTGCTTTCTCTTGTGAAATTTTGCTAAAAGTTTCCATTCCAGGTTTTATAATATCTCGTCAAGGATCTGCAACCTATTTCTATGTAGAGGGAAAACCTTACATTTATCATCTTTTCCCTAATTTACTGAGGTGACCTAGAATGTTCATTCCTGACAGCAAAAGTCAGCCTGTTTGTTCAGTTCTTCCATTTTCGTGGGTTTTAGCCCAGCAATTCATTTCACTATTCCCAGAGTTAGATGATGAAAAGATACAGGTGCCACTAAGTTCACTTCTCATTTATTGGGTCATTTTTGTTCTGTTCTGCCAGAATGGTTTCTTGGTGGTAGAAAGGAGAAGTGAGAATATTAGGAGACCTGCCATGATATTCTAGAATCCTCTGTGTCTTTCTATTTATGGAATGAACTATGCCTCTTTTTGTATCTGCTGCTAATGAGGTTTCGTCACGGTCATGGTTGATGTAGTTAGATGTTTGGGAAGAAAGAGCCTGTGACCCATATTCACCCAGTTATCCTTATGTGAAAATACCAGGTCCATGTGATTTTATAAATTCCTCTCCAAATCACCAACCGTCTTTACTACCGAATAACTATATGAATTGCTACCTTTTATTACACATTCAATAAATTCTAGCTGTTCTATGAGCTTTTCATATTGGTGACTTTAGTCCCCACAACCACCCTAGAAGGCAGCTACTGTTACCATCCTACCATTTTTCAGATAAGACACTTAGGAACAATATGGCTCAGTAACTTTCCCAAGGTCACTCAACTTTCCCAAGGTCACTCAGCTAAGGGGGGACCAAGATTTGATCCTAGGCATTCTGGAATGTGTGCCTGCAACCTTAAGCACTGTGTTGTTTTCCTTCAAGAATTCAGAAGGATGAAGGAATCAGCTGTGTTCCATCAAATACTGCCATTGCCAAGCACGCATCTTTGTGTCCGTGCCTGGTTTCATCCAAATTTGGCCCATGTAGTAAGTATTTTTCACTTTAAGTGCTTAGAAGGGCTAGATTTATACATGTGGTGACAAGATCATTCCAGAGACTTTCAATATCTTGTGTCGTTTTAGAGTGAGCCACACTTCTGGGTCTTAGTAGGCCTGCAGTGATAGCAGGGCTGTGTCTTTTGTTCTTAAAAAAATGTAATACACTACTGTCACCTACTCTATGAAAATAGCCATTATTTATTTGGACTTGCAAGGCTCTATCTGTCTAGTTGCTTTGGAGAACAAGCATCTCATTGTCCTTAGTGCATTGCTTTTCACGTTCTGTTTTCCCAGGTGCAACACACATTCCTCATTCTGCTGAACTCCTCCATATGGGCCAGGAATGAGTTATTCTTTGATGAGTTCTGAAAGAAGAAAGATAGAACACAACAGTGAGCTGAGATAACTTGTGTCTGCTTGCCCCGATACCCTTCTTAGGACATCATTTCAGAACGTTGGCTAGAGCAGTGGAAAAAATAAATGAAAACATGAGTGAGAGTTTTGAGTCATTCTTCTAAATAAATAATTGTTCCCCTTCCTTCTCCCAACCAATATGTCAGCATAAAGTCTCCCTTGACCCAGGAACAAAGAATTATATTGGTGATCAGTAAATGCATCACTCTCAGAAGAAAAAAAAAATGACATAATGTGCCAGAGAGAACAAAAGTCTTTTGAGAATCGGTGCAGGGGGGCAGGGTCAAGGGACTGACTGATTACATATGGCCAACTTCTCATTCCATGGGTGATTCACACTCTCTACTTGTGTCCGTGCTAGAAAGATAGTCTTTTATTAGAACGTATTTCAGAGCTCAGTGTAGAAAGAAGCCAAGATATTGTTCTTTTTTTTTTTAATTTATTTTTTAATTTTTTATTTTTGGCTGTGTTGGGTCTTTATTGCTGCGTGCGGGCTTTCTCTAGTTGCGGCGAGCAGGGGCTACTCTTCATTGCAGTGCACGGGCTTCTCACTGTGGTGGCTTCTCTTGTTGCGGAGCATGGGCTCTAGGCGCACAGGCTTCAGTAATTGTGGTACACGGGCTCAGTAGTTGTGGCTCACGGGCTTCAGAGCGCAGGCTCAGTAGTTGTGGCGCACGGGCTTAGTTGCTTCACGGCATGTGGGATCTTCCCGGACCAGGGCTCGAACCCGTGTCCCCTGCGTTGGCAGGCGTATTCTTAACCACTGTGCCACCAGGGAGGCCCCAAGATATTGTTCTACAGTTTGAGCCCTGTCTAGATTCTGAAACGGTTGTTTAATATTATTTAATGAAGAGTGAAATCAGAGAAAAATATGCGACGTTCTTCCATTTCTCACACAAACAAAGAAAGGAAAAGCTGAACCTCGTACCCTTAGTGGCTCTAGATCTAGGGGAACTTGGATTCTGAATAATAAAGCAAAACTTCCAGATGGCTGGGTTGTAAGGAACGGTGATTTATACTGTCTATATTTGGATAGGTACCTCTACCGCCAAGAAAATGTGAAGAGGGGTTTATGTGTGGTATTATTTAGGTTGCAGAGACAAGAGAGTACAGTTTTTAAGCATACAGACACTGGTGCTTGCCTGTGATGTTGCGCTGAGCTCTGCTACTTACTGTGCAATCCTGGATCACTTGCTTAAGTTCTCTGAGTTTCTTTGTCATTAAAATGGGTATATTAATATTAATTCATAGAGTTGTTGGAAGGATTAAATAAACTAATAGAGTATCTGGAATAGTAATAGTTTCTGGCACAAAAAGCACTCATTTATTGTTAATGACAAAAATTATTATTGTCATCTTGTGACTGCCTCATACATGGGATCTCCCCACTCAGATGTCATCCAGACAGAACATAGACAGTTTGGAAGTGACTACCAGTGCCCATCAGGTTTTTGTGTCACTTTATGCTTTTCCATGTGCTTTCGCCTTCATTTCATAACCGCCCAGGTCTAGCACCATTGTAACCCCAACTGTGAATCCTTGCTAGTCTTAAACCTCTCAGGGCCTCAGTTTACTCATCTGTAAAATTGACTCAGTGCCCATTCTGTCATAACAAACTAAAAACAGGCTCATATCTTATGTTGCCCTGAGTCTAACCCAATTTTGTTTTTAAAGAAAGTAACAGATTAGCAGTCTATAATGTGAAAGAATACCGTCAAAGAGTCACTCTACTGCCGCAAAGCACCCCTCAGCCTGGGAAAGGGGTAACAAGGACAGTCCTATGCAAAGGCATTTTCAATGAATTTCATGGAACCAATGAGGTATTCAGTGCACACCTGCCTCTTAGGATTAATTCTCAGGTTACAGGGAAGCTCAGAAAATTGCTATTTCTTGACCTAAAAGGAGGTTAAAACACTTTTGGTGGAAATCAGTTCACTTTAAGGTATTTAGCACTGTTCATATTTTGTACAAGGCTCTATGACAGGGCTGGTTTCAATTGGCACTTTATGTAGCAGTGGTAGGAAGCCCATCACAGGGAGAGTGGAATCTGAATCAGTGTTTAGCAAGATGGGCTATTCCCTTTGTTTCGCTTCTGAGATAAAAAGGTAACATGCCCCAGACCCCCAGACTGGCTGGAGATATTTTACACATCTGCTCCACAAGACGGGGCAAAGTGATTGCTGGAAAAATAAAATTAATTTTTCCTGCTGCTTTTATTTTTCCTTTGCTAGTGGAATTTATGTTACACATGGTCAGATAGCATTGTGTACAATGAAGGAAGTGAGGTGTGAGGGAATCATTCAATAAAAAATGACAAATCATAAAAGATCATTTAGAGAAAATGCTGTTAGCAAGAGTTTGAGAAGTATGAAGATCTTTTTTCATAGGTTTTTAGGAAATGCTATCACAGGAAATTGCACCATTTATACAGTTGTTCTTCTCTTCCTGGAAAAGATCGTGATACATTACGAATGGAATTAAATAAGAAATGATGCAGGCTTTCCGTCACTACCTGAGACTGGGTGGGGAAAACTGCTTTTTGAGGAGACAAGTATGATCATCGTCACGACCAACAACTCAGAAAACAAAACCCCAATTACGAGAATGATTTCAGTGACTAATATGTAACCAGTGGGGAATAAAGAATGTCAGAATAAGATAAACCAAGGGGTTAGGAGGATGTAGAGAAATGGGAACCTTCATGCACTTCTGTGGTGCAGCTATTTTGGAGAACAATTTGGCAGTATTGAGAGAAATTGAATATGTGCATATTGTAAGGCCCAGCAATTGCAGTCAGGTGTGTGCTTGAGAAAATGTTTTGCCCAGGTACACAATGTTACCAGGTACACAATACCCAGGTATGAGAATGTTATTGATAGCGTTGTTCGAAGTAGCAAAGAGATGAAAACAAACTAGAAATAAATAAAGAGAAAGAATATATATAAAATGTAAAAAATTCTTATGAGTCTACTACATAGGATTCCAAAAGACTAAACTAATTGTACATATATTAATGTGAATAGATCAATATATTATTAACAATAAATTGAATAGCTGTGTAGCTCGACGCTGTTTAAGCAAATAAGAGTTATGCAAAGCGTTGCTAGATATGATACGTTGATATGCATATACAAAAAAAAATAAAGTCTGTGGGAGGTGGATCCCAAGCACAAGCATGCAAAATGGCTAACTTTGGGGGGAAAATATGAAATAAAATAGAGGACAAATTTGAATCAATGATAATATGTTAATGACATAATGTTGCAATGAAGAGGTCAGATAAATCCAGTTCTGTACCCAGAAATCAAAAGTTACATCTATATCAACATATAAAGGATGTTTGTTTATCTATAAGTATATAAAAGATATCTATCAATCATTGATCTCCCTCACCATATATATTTATAAATAAATATATGTGTGTGTATATATATATATGCAAATATATATATAAAATTATATTGAGGGCCTTCCCTGGTGGCGCAGTGGTTGAGAGTCCGCCTGCCGATGCAGGGGACAAGGGTTCGTGCCCCGGTCCGGGAAGATCCCACATGCCGTGGAGCGGCTGGGCCCGTGAGCCATGGCTGCTGAGCCTGCGCGTCCGGAGCCTGTGCTCCGCAACGGGAGAGGCCACAACGGTGAGAGGCCCACATAACGCAAAAAAAAAAAAAAAAAAAAAAAAAAAGAAACCAATAGAAAATTATATTGAGTTAGAGGGTGGTAGTGTTGTATCCCCAAGGGAAAATCAAAAAATTGGGATGATTATTCCCCAAATGAAGAGAAAAGTTTGCGAAGAATGCCAGAAAAACAAGTGTTTACGTCACTCAAACCTTGGAAACTTGGAGAAATAAAACACAAAGTGATGAGATAAAATGGAGTGATTGAGAGCAATTAAATTTTTGGAAAAAAGTTTTTCCCGAGAAATATATAAAAATGGAAAACATTTATTGATCAAAAAAACCTCCCCAATCAGGCTGACAATGACTCTACTAGTAGAGTCTCCTGAGCAGTGAAAGAAAAACAGTTTGACTTGGAGATGCCAAAACTTAAGAGAGATGAGACACCAGTTATGTTAATGAAAGAGTTCAGTTACTTTTTGTTGTTTCATAAGACACAATTAGGGTAATTAGCAAATAATTGAAAGGATTAAATAATAGGAAGATAAAATTTTCTATCTGCCTTTTCTAATGCAGTGTATTGGGGGCTGTGGACTGTAATCTCTCTAATTGCTTAACACCTGCCACGGATGTTGGTGAAGGTCTTAACCAGAGACAGAGGGCAGACAGAATGGCCTAATGAAATCTTCCATTTTTAGTGGTCTGTGACTATCCAAGTTAAGCTGTGCCCGTTTTAGAAGTTGCTGAACATGATGTGGCTTTCTCGATGGTACTGCAGTTTTTACATTGAAAGATAAATTTCTTTAATTGAGAAATGTTAAAGTCTCAACAGTCTTATTCATTGAGAGATCTTGGTATATAACGTTTTTTCCTGTGGTTATTGGTGAATTATCTTTACAATAGTTACCCAAATCATTCAGATAGTTAGAGAAAAGCTGTACTGCTAATAACAACAGAAATTCTGTCCCCTGTGATCACTCACACAAGAAAAACAAAAGACACCCTTTTCTAACCTTAAGTATTTAATTAAAAAACATTTTTCTATTACCAATTCAGAGTAGAGATTTTGCTAACTGCTTTAAGAAAATGCCCAAACTATAATTCAAACATCATCTTTTAAGGCGTTCTAGAGCTATTTTACTAACCTACAAGGCAAAGAGAAGTGAGAAAGAATTCTTTGTGCTTCAGGAAAATTAGACATGTGAGCTGACATCTGAGGGAAGCACCTAAAAAGCTTGTATAGTCTGAGACACAATTCCCAAAGGACAAGGAAGCAGGAGTTGAAGTTATAAAGAGAGAGCAGATTTGAGAGTATTAATTTTAGAGGAATGATAGTTTTGAAAGAACCACAAGATGGAAAAATCTAGCATTGTAATTGCTAACTCAAAAATAAGTCACCTGTTCCTAAATGCCTAATATCACACCTTTATGTCTCTTCAAAAAGTGACTGTCCTTGCTTTATGTCATTCTCCTCCATTGGCTGGGACAAAGATACTGGGATTATTAGACATTTCTCAATTGCCTTAGCTCTACCTCTGCCGTTAACCTTTATCCTTGTTCTGGCACCCTGAAGACTACACAATATAACCACCTTCCTGTTTGGATCAGGTCTTTAAAAGGAGATGGCCTCAAACACCAAAGTCATGGTGATAAAGAGCCAAGATGCTATCACTGGAGGCACAAGTTCCCGACTGTGACTTGTCAGAGCCTGCATGCAGGTGTATCATGAGGCTGAGGGAACTGTTTTATCAAGAAATGCGTTATCTGTGTGGAACACAAAGTTGTCTGGATATAAACGTTAAACACATATGAGTTATGCATATGAAATTTATGCATACATTTATACACACATATGATTTACGTATATGAAATCAGTCTAGCAAATGAGCTTCTGTGGTGCAGGATACTTTAATAAAGATTAATAATGAGGTGAATACTCTTGGTACGGGATGCTTGTTTCCCATTCCCGATGCCGCCTTCCATGGGAAGTACGCTCTATCTGTATAACACTCCTGACCTTCCTCCTCCTTCTACCCCCTCTGCCCCAGGGAAGGTATAACAGTTTCCCAAATTGGTAAAATTCAGAAGAAAAAGCCAAACGTTCTTGGCTCAGCTCCCCCTTTTGTCTCTAATGATTACATCTGATCATAAAGGTCAGGAATCCTTCTCGGCCCTGTTTGTCGATAGTCTTCCCAGGTCCAGAGATGGTGCCAGCAGGTTGGGAATGTCTGTTCAGTTCTGAAGTTCGATATTTGGAAACCCAAGCGGCCTCACACTAAGCCGTATCTTCCCAAAGCTGTTAGCAGACATGATAGCCATAATCTGACCTTCCTTTAGCCTTAACTTTTTGTCTCATTTATCAGTGTACCCAGAACCTAGTGTTAGGTGAGAGGTATCACCACTGAGGCATTAAAAGGCCCCATGTTTCAACATACAGGATTATAGTGACTGGGTGCTCCTGCTGGGTTACATGGTAGAAACAGTCAATCCTCCTTTTCTCAGAGAGAGGACCTTGCACCTGAGTTCAGTTTCTCACAAGACAGAGGTTTTTTTTTTTATCTCTAGCAAGATGGGTGCAACTTTCTTTGGATCCCAAGTTTTCTGTGTGCTGGCTAGTTGGTCTTACCAGCAATTCCTCTGAACAGCTAACATTTACACCGGGACTGCCTCACACCCAAGTACTCAGTTACCCTCCCACTGGCCTGTGGGTGTTCTTGTACCTGTCTTATTAGAGGAGAGAGTAACGTGGGGCAGAGTCCCCCTATTAGGACACAGATCCACTCCATGTCTAACAGAGTCCGACCTCTGGAATGACTGTTTCTTATCTTGGAAACCCTTGACTCGTAAGTTTCCCCAGTCAAGTCCATTTTTTAACCCTTATATCATGTTCTGGACTTTACTTTTACCCAGCTTTCACAAAACCCCAGTAAATATTTTTATATTGAGTGTAATTTACATATAATGAAATTCATCAATTTTAAATGTACAATTTGATTGGTTATGCCAAACGTACACATTCACGTTACCACCACCACTATCAAGATACAGATGGCTTCACTTACCCCATCCCCCCAAGACGCCTTTGTGCTGCTTTACAACCAGTCTCTTACTCCCACTTCTACTCCCACTGTTCTGATAATTTTGCCTTTTCCAGAATCTCATAGAATGTCCAGAATGGTAGCATACAGTATGTAGCTTTTAGTTTGCTTTCTTTCACTTGGAATCATGCTTTTGGGATGCATCTATATTGTTGGGTGTATCAGTATTTTCCTTTTTATTGCTAAACAATTTCAGTTGTAAGCATGTGCTATAATTTGTGTATCCATTCACCAATTGATGGATATCGAGTTATTTCACATTTTTTGGCTATTTTGAATCATGCTACCAGAAACATTCATGTACAGGACTTTGTATGGTCATATATTTTTCATTTCTCGTGGGTAAACACCTAGAGTGAGAATATGGGTCATGTGATAGTTACATACTAACTTCGTGAGAGGTTTTCAAACTGATTTTTAAAATCGATGTATCATGTTTAATTTCCACCAGCAATGGACGAGATTTCCAGTTGTTCTATGTTTTC
The DNA here is from genome assembly GCF_005190385.1 of Monodon monoceros. Taxonomy (NCBI): domain Eukaryota; kingdom Metazoa; phylum Chordata; class Mammalia; order Artiodactyla; family Monodontidae; genus Monodon; species Monodon monoceros. The sequence continues at coordinate 72,229,115 of NW_021703782.1, forward strand.
ACAATCACTTTGTATTTTCAGTCTTTTAAATTTTAGCTGTTCAAGTAGTTATATCATGTTATGGTGGTTTTCATGTGGTAGTTATATAGTTTTGTTGTATGGCGGTTTTATTTTGCATTACCTAATGACTAAAGGACGTTCACAACTTTTCATCTATGTGCATGTATTTTCTTTGTTGAAGTGCCTGTTAAAACCTCTGCTTTTTGAGGTCATTGTGTAACTTGTCTTATTATTATTATCTTTAAGAGGTTTTTAAATATATATATTCTGCACATAAGCCCTTTGTCATATGTATATTTTGGAAATATTAACTGCCAGTCATTGGCTTCATTTTTATTTTCTAACTGAAACATTCAAAGAAAATAAGGTTATAGTTTAATGAAGGCCAGTCTATCAATGTTTATGGTTTATGCTTTTTATATCTTTTTTTAACATCTTTATTGGAGTATAATTGCTTTACAGTGTTGTGTTAGTTTCTGCTGTATAAAAAAGTGAATCAGCTGTATGTATGCATGTATCCTCATATCCCCTCCCTCTTGCGTCTCCCTCCCACTCTCCCTATCCCACCCCTCTAGTTGGTCACAAAGCCCCGAGCTGATCTCCCTGTGCTCTGTAGCTGCTTCCCACTCGAGAAATGGAAATAAAAACAAAAATAAACAAATGGGACCTAATGAAACTTCAAAGCTTTTGCACAGCAAAGGAAACCATAAACAAGATGAAAAGACAACCCTCAGAATGGGAGAAAGTATTTGCAAATGAAGCAACTGACAAAGGATTAATCTCCAAAATATACAAACAGCTCATGCAGCTCAATATCAAGAAAACAAACAACCCAATCCAAAAATGGGCAGAAGACCTAAACAGACATTTCTCCAAAGAAGATATACAGACTGCCAACAAACACATGAAAGGATGCTCAACATCACTAATCATTAGAGAAATGCAAATCAAAACTACAGTGAGGTATCACCTCACACTGGTCAGAATGGCTTTTTATATCTTATCTAAGAAATCTTTGCATTACTCAAAGTTTCAGAGCTTTTAGCCTATCTTTTGTTCTAAAGGTTTTATAATTTTGGCTTTTATATTTAGGTCTGTGATGTATTTTAAGTTATTTTTGTATACTATGCAAAATAAGTCTTTTGTTATTTTTTGTTGTTGTTTGTGTGTGTGTTTTCACATGGATAACTGTTCCATCTTTTGTTGAAAGAAATAGCTTTTTACTATTGGATTGCTTTGGCACTTTTGTTGAGTATTAGTTGCATATATGTATACATATACATGTATATGTGTGTGTGTATGTGCGTGTGTGTGTGTGTATCTGTTCCTGGACTCTATTCTGTTCCATTGCTACATATATATGTCTTTCTTTGTGCCCAAACCACACTCTCTTGACTACTATACTTTATAGTAAGTCTTAAAATCAGATAGGGTGAGCACTCCAATTCTGTTCTTTTAAAATTATTTTGGCTATTCTAGGTTTTTGCATTTATACATAAATTTTAAAATCACAGTATCAGTTTCTACAACAAGGCCAGCTGAGACTTTGTTTGAGATTGCACTGCATCTGTATATCGGTTTGGGGAGAATTGACGTCTTAACAATATTAAGACTTCTGATCCAGGAACATGGTGTATCTCTCCATTTATTTTGGTTTTCTCTAATTTCTCTCAGTAATGTATTATAGTTTTTAGTGAATAGATCTTGCATGTATTTTTCTAAGTACCTCACAAAAGATTCTATACTTTTGTTGTTATGGAAGTGTTTGTTTTATGAATGTGTCTGATAATTTAAATTTCCAATTATTTGTTGCTAGTAGGAGAACTGCAGTTATTTTTGTATATTGTAAATTTTACGTCATTGGCTGCTAGATTATGTTGTATTCCTTCAAAGAGTGTTGGGTTTTGTTTTAGTACATAGCTAAATTAATTTGAACAAGTTAGATATTTTTGAAAACTGTTTTCAAGCTTTGTTAGGGTATTCCCAAAGTGACCTTTAGTCTATTGTTTTTATCTCCACAACTAAGATGATACTCTTCCGAGGATTCTGTCAATGCTTCATGTATCACGAAGTCTTTCAATTCTACGTGGTTCAAGAGTGAACTGTTCCTAGAGCTCATATGAGCTCTGGAAATTGTTCTTCTTATTGATTTCCCATTGTTCTTACCCTGGCATCAGGTGGGTTTCTCTCCCTCGTTCACAGATCAGTAGTAGTCATCTAAAGTTTCAAGGGTAACTTGCTCTCTGTACATTTTTCTCCTTTATGAGGTGCAACCTCACAAATTCTAGCCACCTCTGTTTCCTCAACTCAGCGAGAACACCGGGCTCCTTTGGGTTCCCACTCTGTGCTGTGGCCTGAAACACTCTTCACGCAGTAAGGTGGTGTAATCTTTGGGCTAATCTTATTCATCTTCCTTTTCTCAGGGATTGCTTTCCTGAGCTTCCTATGTCCAGTGTCTGAAAACAGATGTTCGATGTAATTTGTTCGGTTTTCTAGTTGTTTACTGTGGGAGGGAAATTGCTGCAGCTGTTTATCTTTCATGGGCAGAAGCAGAAATCAGTATTTTTTTGACCTTTCAAATATCCTGGATAGAACACATCCATGGCTTTTGTTTCATGGATGACAGCAGCAATATAGGAGACTCATGGTAGCTTATTCTGGAAAGACTGACACCACCCTCCACATAGTTTCAGCTTACTCTCTTTCTTATATGTAGGTGACAAAATAACTTTTTCCTGATTTAACTAGTCTAAGTTTAATACACATCCTTTGAGCCTTCCTCAAAGAAGAGAGATAAATTTCAGTATGGCAGACAACGGCTTCTGTACTCTGTAGAAAAGAGCAAGAGACTAGATGGATTTTAGGATTGCATTCTCTGAGCATGCTCAAAACACAATTATCAGAGAGGAGCTTCAAGATGGCGGAGGAGTCAGACGCGGAGATCGCCTTCCTCACCACAAATACATCGGAAATACATCTAACTGTGGAACAACTCCTACAGAACACCTACTGTGAACGCTGGCAGAAGACCTCAGACCTCCCAAAAGGCAAGAAACTCCCCAGGTACCTGGGTAGGGCAAAAGCAAAAACACAAAAGAATAGGGACGGGACCTACACCAGTGGGAGGGAGCTGTGAGGAGGAAAGGTTTCTACACACTAGGAAGGCCCTTCATGGGAGGAGACTGAGGGTGGCGGAGGCGGGGAGCTTCGGAGCCACGGAGGAGAGAGCAGAAACGGGTGCGGAGGGCAAAGCGGAGAGATTCCCGCACAGAGGATGGGTGCTGACCGGCACTCACCAGCCCGAGAGGCTTGTCTGCTCACCCGCCGGGGCGGGCGGGGCTGCGAGCTGAGGCTCGGGCTTCGGTCGGAGCGCAGGGAGAGGACTGGGGTTGGCGGCGTGAACACAGCCTGAAGGGGGTTAGTGCGCCACGGCTAGCTGGGAGGGAGTCCGGGAAAAAGTCTGGAGCTGCCGAAGAGGCAAGAGGCTTTTTCTTCCCTCTTTATTTCCTGGTGCGCGAGGAGAGGGGATTCAGAGCTCCGCTTGAAGGAGCTCCAGAGACGGGCGCGAGCCGCGGCTGTCAGCGCAGGCTCCAGAGACGGGCGCGAGCCGCGGCTATCAGCGCGGGCTCCAGAGACGGGCGCGAGCCGCGGCTATCAGCACGGACCCCAGAGACGGGCATGAGACGCTAAGGCTGCTGCTGCCGCCACCAAGAAACCTGTGTGCGAGCACAGGTCACTCTCCACACCTCCCGTCCCGGGAACGTGTGCAGCCCGCCACTGCCAGGATCCCGTGATCCAGGGACAGTTCCCCGGGAGAGCGCACGGCGCGCCTCAGGCTGCTGCAGTGTCATGCCGGCTTCTAAGGCCGCAGGCTTGCCCCTCATCCGTACCCTCCCTACCCCTGGCCTCAGTGAGCCAGAGCCCCCGAAGCAGCGGCTCCTTTAACCGCGTCCTGTCTGAGCGAAGAACAGACGCCCTCCGGCGACCTACGCGCAGAGGCAGGTCCAAATCCAAAGCTGAACCCCGGGAGCTGTGCCAACAAAGAAGAGAAAGGGAAATCTCTCCCAGCAGCCTCAGGAGAACCGGATTAAATCTCCACAATCAGCTTGATGTACCCTGCATCTGTGGAATACATGATAGACAACGAATCATCCCAAATTGAGGAGGTGGACTTTGGGAGCAATGATATATATATATTTTTTTCCCTTTTTTCCTTTTTGTGAGTGTGTATGTGTATTCTTCTGTGTGTGATTTTGTCTGTATAGCTTTGCTTTTACCATTTGTCCTAGGGTTCTGTTTGTCCTTTTTTTTTTTTTTTAAACTTTAAAAACAATTTTTGGGCTTCTCTGGTGGCACAGTGGTTGAGAGTCCGCCTGCCTATGCAGGGGACACGGGTTCGTGCCCTGGTACGGGAATATACCACATGCTGCGGAGCGGCTAGGCCCGTGAGTGATGGCCACTGAGCCTGCGCGTCTGGAGCCTATGCTCCACGACGGGAGAGGCCACAACAGTGAGAGGCCTGCATAACACACAAAAAAAATAAAAGCAAAATAAAAACAATTTTTTTCTTAGTAATTATTTTTTATTTTAATTATTTTATTTTACTTTGTTTTATTTTATTTTATCTTCTTCTTTCTTGCTTGCTTTTTTTTCTCCCTTTCATTCTGAGCCATGTGGAGGACAGGCTCTTGGTGCTCCGACCAGGTGTCAGGGCTGTGCCAATGAGGTGGGAGAGCCAACTACAGGACACTGGTCCACAAGAGACCTCCCAGCTTCACGTAATATCAAACAGTGAAAATCTCCCAGAGATCTCCATTTCAAAGCCAAGACCCAGCTCCACTCAACGACCAACAAGCTACAGTGCAGGACATCCTATGCCAAATAACTAGCAAGACAGGAAGACAACCCCATCCATTAGGACAGAGGCTGCCTGAAATCATAAGAATGCCTCTGGTACAACATTAAGCACACCAACATTCGAATTATAGGGGTCCCAGAAGAAGAATTGAAAAAGAAAGGGACTGAGAAAATATTTGAAGAGATTATAGTTGAAAATTTCCCTAACGTGGGAAAGGAAATAGTCCAGGAAGCACAGAGAGTCCCATACAGGATAAATCCAAGGAGAAACATGCCAAGACACATATTAATCAAACTATCAAAAATTACATACAAAGAACAAATATTAAAAGCAGCAAGGGCAAAACAACAAGTAACACATAAGGGAATCCCCATAAGGTTAACAGCTGATCTTTCAGCAGAAACTCTGCAAGCCAGAAGGGAGTGGCAGGACATATTTGAAGTGATGAAAGGGAAAAACCTACAACCAAGATTACTCTACCCAGCAAGGATCTCATTCAGATTTGATGCAGAAATTAAAACCTTTACAGACAAGCAAAAGCTGAGAGAGTTCAGCGTTACCACACCAGCTCTACAACAACTGCTAAAGGAACTTCCCTAGTCAGGAAACACAAGAGAAGGAAAAGATGTACAATAATAAACCCAAAACAATTAAGAAAATGGTAATAGAAACGTACATATTGATAATTACCTTAAATGTAAATAGATTAAATGCTCCAGCCAAACGACATAGACTGGCTGAATGGATAGAAAAACAAGACCCCTTTATATGCTGTCTACAAGAGACCCATTTCAGACCTCGGGACACATACAGACTGAAAGTGAGGGGATGGAAAAAGATATTCCATGCAAGTGGAAATCAAAAGAAAGCTGGAGCAGCAATTGTCATATCAGAAAAAATAGACTTTAAAGACTATTACAAGAGGCAAAGAAGGACACTACATAATGATCAAGGGATCAATCCAAGGAGAAGATAAAACAATTGTAAATATTTATGCACCCAACATAGGAGCACTTCAATACATAAGGCAAATGCTAACAGCCACAAAAGGCTAAACTGACAGTAACACAATCATAGTAGGGGACTTTAACACCTTGCTTTCACTAATGGACAGATCATACAAAATGAAAATAAATAAGCACAAGCTTTAAATGATACATTAAACGAGATGGACTTGATATTTATAGGACATTCCAACCAAAAGCAACAGAATACACTCTCTTCTCAAGTGCTCATGGAACATTCTCTAGGATAGATCATATCTGGGGTCACAAATCAAGCCTTGATAAGTTAAAGAAAACTGAAATCATATCAAGTATCTTTACCGACCACAATGCTGTGAGACTAGTTATCAACTACAGGAAAAAAACTGTAAAAACTACAAACACATGGAGGCTAAACAGTACACTACTAAATAATTAAGAGATCACTGAGGAAATCAAAAAATACCTAGAAACAAATGACAATGAAAACACGACGAACCAAAACCTATGGGATGCAGCAAAAGCAGTTCTAAGAGGGAAGTTTATAGCAAAACAATGCTACCTCAAGAAACAAGAAACATCTCAAATAAAAAACCTAACCTTACATCTAAAGCAATTAGAGAGAGAAGAACAGAGAAAAACCCAAAGTTAGCAGAAGGAAAGAAATCATAAAGATCAGATTAGAAATAAAGGAAAAAGAAATGAAGGAAACGATAGCAAAGATCAATAAAACTAAAAGCTGGTTCTTTGAAAAGATAAACAAAATTGATAAACCATTAGTCAGACTTAATCAAGAAAAAAAACGGAGAAGACTCAAATCAATAGAATTAGAAATGAATAAAGAGAAGTAACAACTGACACTGCAGAAATACAAAGGATCATGAGAGATTACTACAAGCAATTCTATGCCAATAAAAGGGACAACCTGGAAGAAATGGAGAAATTCTTAGAAATGCACAACCTTCCGAGATTGAACCAGGAAGAAATAGAAAATATGAACAGACCAGTCACAAGCACTGAAATTGAAGCTGTGATTAAAAATCTTCCAACAAACAGAAGCCCAGGACCAGATGGCTTCACAGGCGAATTAGATCAAACATTTAGAGAAGAGCTAACACCTATCCTTCTCAAACTCTTCCAAAATATAGCAAAGGGAGGAACACTCCCAAACTCATTCTATGAGGCCATCATCACTCTGGTACCAAAACCAGACAAAGATGTCACAAAGAAAGAAAACTACAGGCCAATATCACTGATGAACATAGAAGCAAAAATCCTCAACAAAATACTAGCAAACAGAATCCAACAGCACATTAAAAGGATCATACACTATGATCAAGTGGGGTTTATTCCAGGAGTGCAAGGATTCTTCAATATATTCAAATCAATCAACGGGATACACCATATTAACAAATTGAAGGAGAAAAGCCATATGATCATCTCAACAGATGCAGAGAAAGCTTTTGACAAAATTCAACACCCATTTATGATAAAAATCCTCCAGAAAGTAGGCATAGAGGGAACTTTCCTCGACATAATAAAGGCCATATATGACAGACCCACAGCCAGCATCATCCTCAATGGTGAAAAACTGAATCCATTTCCACTAAGATCAGGAACAAGACAAGGTTGTGCACTCTCACCACTATCATTCAACATAGTTTTGGAATTTTTAGCCACAGCAGTCAGAGAAGAAAAAGAAATAAAAGAAATCCAAATCGGAAAAGAAAAAGTAAAGCTGTCACTGTTTGCAGATGACATGACACTATACATAGAGAATCCTAAAGATGCTACCAGAAAACTACAAGAGCTAATCAATGAATTTGGTAAAGTAGCAGGATACAAAAGTAATCCACAGAAATCTCCTGCATTCCTATACACTAATGATGAAAAATCTGAAAGAGAAATTAAGGAAACACTCCCATTTACCATTGCAACAAAAAGAATAAAATATCTAGGAATAAACCTACCTAAGGAGACAAAAGACCTGTATGCAGAGAATTATAAGACACTGATGAAAGAAATTAAAGATGATACAAATAGATGGAGAGATATACCATGTTCTTGGATTGGAAAAATCAACATTGTGAAAATGACTCTACTACCCAAAGCAATTCAGTGCAATCCCTATCAAACTACCACTGGCACTTTTCGCAGAACTAGAACAAAAAATGTCACAATTTGTATGGAAACACAAAAGACCCCGAATAGCCAAAGCAGTCTTGAGAAAGAAAAACGGAACTGGAGGAATCAGGCTCCCTGACTTCAGACTATACTACAAAGCTGGAGTAATCAAGACCACAGGACATCCTGTGCCTATGTGGTTCTGGCACAAAAACAGAAATATAGATCAATGGAACAGGATAGAAAGCCCAGAGATAAACCCATGCACATATGGTCACCTTATCTTTTTTTTTTTTAATAAATTAATTAATTTATTTTTGGGTGTGTTGGGCCTTCGTTTCTGTGTGAGGGCTTTCTCTAGTTGTGGTGAGAGGCGGTTACTCTTCGTCGTGGTGCGCAGGCCTCTCACTATCGCGGCCTCTCTTGTTGCGGAGCATAGGCTCCAGATGCGCAGGCTCAGTAGTTGTGGCTCATGGGTGTAGTTGCTTCGCAGCATGTGGGATCTTCCCAGACCAGGGCTCGAACCCGTGTCCCCTGCATTGGCAGGCAGATTCTCAACCACTGCACCACCAGGGAAGCCCTCACCTTATCTTTGATAAAGGAGGCAAGAATATACAGTGGAGAAAAGACAGCCTCTTCAATAAGTGGTGCTGGGAAAACTGGACAGCTACATGTAAAAGAATGAAATTAGAACACTCCCTAATACCATACACAAAAATAAACTCAAAATGGATTAAAGACCTAAATGTAATGCCAGACACCATCAAACTCTTAGAGGAAAACATAGGCAGAACACTCTATGACATAAATCACAGCAAGATCCTTTTTGACCCACCTCCTAGAGAAACGGAAATAAAACCAAAAATAAACAAAAGGGACCTAATGAAACTTCAAAGCTTTTGCACAGCAAAGGAAACCATAAACAAGATGAAAAGACAACCCTCAGAATGGGAGAAAATATTTGCAAATGAAGCAACTGACAAAGGATTCATCTACAAAATTTACAAGCTGCTCATGCAGCTCAACATTAAAAAAAACAAACAACCCATTCCAAAAATGGGCAGAAGACCTAAATAGGCATTTCTCCAAAGAAGATAAACAGATTGCCAACAAGCACATGAAAGAATGCTCAACATCATTAATCATTAGAGAAATGCAAATCAAAACTTCACTGAGGTATCATCTCAGACCGGTCAGAATGGCCATCATGAAAAAATCTACAAACAATAAATGCTGGAGAGGGTGTGGAGAAAAGGGAACCCTCTTGCACTGTTGGTGGGAATGTAAATTGATACAGCCACTATGGAGAACAGTGTGGAGTTTCCTTAAAAAACTGAAAATCGAAGTACCATACGACCCAGCAATCCCACTAGTGGGCATATACCCTGAGAAAACCGTAATTCAGAAAGAGTCATGTACCAAAATGTTCATTGCAGCTCTATTTACAATAGCCAGGACATGGAAGCAACCTAAGTGTCCATCAACAGATGAATGGATAAAGACGATGTGGCACATATATACAATGGAATATTCCTCAGCCCTACATGGGAACGAAACTGAGTTATTTGTAGTGAAGTGGATGGACCTAGAGACTGTCATACAGAGTGAAGTAAGTCAGAAAGAGAAAAACAAATGCCATATGATATCACATATATATGGAATCTAAAAAAAAAAAAAAGAAAAAAAAATGGTCAGAAGAACCCGGGGCAGACGGGTAAAGAAGAAGACCTACTAGAGAATGGACTTGAGGATAAGGGGAGGGGGAATGGTAAGGTGGGACAAAGTGAGACAGTGGCATGGACATATATACACACTACCAAAGGTAAAATTGATAGCTAGTGGGAAGCAGTTGCATAGCACAGGGAGATCAGCTCAGTGCTTTGTGACCACCTACAGGGGTGGGATAGGGAGGGTGGGAGGGAGGAAGATGCAAGAGGGAAGAGATATGGGGACATATGTATATGTATAACTGATTCACTTTGTTATAAAGCAGAAACTAACACACCATTGTAAAGCAATTATACTCCAATAAAGATGTTAAAAAAAACCCCACAATTATTCCAGTTATTAACGAAAGGAGACACATATTTTTGTCATGCAGTCTGTATGCAGGCATGATACTGGATAATTAACTCCATTGAGATAACTTCATAAACGTGCAATTGGACAACTTTCAGGACACATTTTATCTGTACCCCTGCATACAATCATGACTTCAGCAAGCATCAATCCCAGTGGGCTCAACTGATGGAAAACTATTTCTGAAACCAAGAAAAGGATGACATACTACAAGAAGAAAACTTATTGTGACTTATTAACCTTACAAGGTTGAACATGATTTATATCTAATTTGAGTTCCTTCACAGTTTTGTTTGTCTATAAATATGATATATAAATATAGTTAATAAATACTATCCTACTTCATTAATAGCACCATCAAAGTCAGAAGTTGGTAGCAATGTATGTGTGAAATGTGACTGGTTTAAGCATGCTGTGTTGCAAAGGGCACCCAGAGCCTGGCTTTGCACACTGGTTCCATAGCTACTCATCTGGGTGACAGTAGACAAATGTCATTCTCTCTATACCTCAGATTCTTTATGTGCAGGTTGACTTAGTTGGACTAGGTCAACAGTTTGCACATGCTCAGAGCATGAAAGTGGTTCAGGTCATTGAAGTTGATAATGGGCTCTTTTAAATAGGGCAGCTTGGGATTGGCCATGTCAATGTCGAGGGAACAGTTGGGTGCAATGAGGTGTTTTCACAATTTAGTTCATCATTAGGCTCAAAGCCTATGGTCACTACATATGTAACCTCTCAGAACTGCTTTATCTATGTCCCTTAAGTGTTGGTATATTGTGCTTTCATTTTCTTTCATCTCAGAATGTTTTTTAATTGCCTTTGTGATTTCTTGATCTATTGGTTAGTTAGGAATCCATTGTTTAATTTCCATGTATTTGTGAATAGCCTAAATCCTTCTGTTATTGATTTCTTATTTAGTTTCATTGTGGTCATACTTTGTATACTTTCAATCCTTTTATGTATATTAAGGCGTCTTTGTGATACAGACTAACATATGGCCAATCTTTGAGAAGGTTCTACGTACATTTGAGAAGATTGTCTATCCTGTTGTTGGACCTCTATTATACATTATTCATATTATTGAGTAATATATAAAATTTTTACTAATCTACAACTTGAATTTTTTATAGAATAATTTTTATTTTTTTAAGACAGTGTTTTAGTGCACTTGGTGGTTTACAACAAAACTGAGAGGAAGGTAGAGATTTTCCATATGCCCCTGTACCCATATAGGGATAGCCTCCCCCATTGTCAACATCATTCACCAGGATGGTACTTTATTTTTTTTAACCAAGGATGAACCTATATTGACCCATCATAATAATCCACAGTCCATAGTTTACCTTACAGTTCACTTTTGGTTTAGTACATTCTGTGGGTCTGGACAGCTGTATAAAAATGTATATCCATCATACAGAGTATTTTCACTGACCTGAAGATCCTCTGTACCGTGCCTATTCACTCCACCCCAACCTGGCAACTGCGTATCTTTTTTTTTTAATTAATTAATTTATTTAGCTTTGGCTGTGTTGGGTCTTAGTTGCGGGATCTTCCGTTGTGGTGCCTGGGTTTCTCGCTGCACCAGGCGGGCTTCTCTCTAGTTGTGGTGTGCAGGCTCCAGAGCGTGCAGGCTCCAGAGTGCATGAGCTCTGTAGTCGCAGCACATGGACTCTCTAGTTGTGGCCCACGTTCTCAGTAGTTACGGCACACGGGCTTAGTTGCCCTGCGGCATGTGGGATCTTAGTTCCCCGACCAGGGATTGAACCCGTGTCCCCTGCATTGGAAGGTGGATTCTTTTTTTTTTTTTTTTTTTTGTGGTACTCGGGCCTCTCAGTGTTGTGGCCTCTCCCGTTGTGGAGCACAGGCTCTGGACACGCAGGCCCAGCGTCCATGGCTCACGGGCCCAGCTGCTCCACGGCATGTGGGGTCTTCCTGGACTGGGGCACGAACCTGTGTCCCCTGCATCGGCAGGTGGACTCTCAACTGCTGCACCACCAGGGAAGTCCAGAAGGTGGATTCTTAACCACTGGACTGCTGGGGAAGTCCCAACTGCTGATCTTTTAAGTGTCACCATAGTTTTGCCTTTTCCAGAATATCTTATACTTAAAATCATGCAAAATGTAGCCTCTTCAGATTGGCTTCTTTCATTTAGTAATTTGAATTTAAGATTCTTCCATAACTTTTCATGGCTTAATTGCTCATTTCCTTTTAGTGTCAAATACTGTTCCATTGTCTGGATGTACCACAGTTTGTTTATTTACCTATTGAAGGTTCTGTCTTGGTTGCTTCCAAGTTTTAGCAATTATGAATAAAGCTGCTATAAACATCTGTGTATAGGTTTTTATGTGGACATAAATTTTAAACCCTTTTGAATAAATACCATGGAACATGATTGCTGGATCATATGGTAAGAGTATATTTAGTTTTGTAAGAAAATGCCAAACTCTCTTCCAAAGTTACTACATCATTTTGCATTTCCACCAGCACTGTATAGGAGTTGCTGTTGCTCCACATCCTTATTGGCATTTGCGGTTGTCATTTTCCAGATGTTGACCAATCTAATGGCTGTACAGTGGCATCTCATTGTCTTAATTTTCATTTCCCTGTTGACATATGATGTGAAGCATCTTTTAATATGTTTATTTGCCATCTGTATATCTTATTTGTTGAAGTGTGTTTTAAGGTCTTTTGCTCATTTAAATAAATGGGTTATTGTTTTCTTATTGTTGAGTTTTTTTAGAGTTTTTCATATATTTTGGATGACAGTCCTTTATCATATGTCTTTTGCAAATATTTTCTCCCAGTTTGTGGCTGTCTTCTAATTCTCTTGGTATCGTCTTTCACAGAGCAGAAGCTTTTAATTTTAATCAAGTCCAGCTTATCAGTTTTTTCTTTCATTGATAATGTCATTGCTGTTGTAACAAAAAAAGCATCACCATACTCAAGGTCATCTAGTTTTTCTCCTTTGTTATCTTCTAGGAGTTTTATAGTTTTGTTTTTTACGTTTAAGTCTATGATTCATTTTCAGTTAATTTTTGTGAAGGTTGTAAGATCTGTGTCTGGATTCATTGTTTTTGTATGTAGATATTCAGTGCTAGTACCGTTTGTTGAAGAGACTATGTTCCATTGTATTGTCTTTGCTCCTTTGTCAAAGATCAGTTGACTCTATTTGCAGGAGTCTGTTTCTGAGATCTCTGTTCCACTGATTTATCTGTCGATTCTTTTGTTGATACCACACTTTCTTAGTTACTATAGTTTAATAGTAAGTCTTAAAGTTGGGTAGCATCAGTCCTCCATCATTGTTCTTCTCTTTCAATATTGGCTCTTCTGGGTTTTTGCCTCTCCATATAAAGTTTAGAATCAGTTTGTTGATATCCATGAATTAACTTTCTAGGATTTTGATTGGAATTGCACTGAATCTATAGATCAAGTTGAGAAGAACTGACATCTTGACAATATTGAGTCTTCTTATTCATGAACATGGAATATTTCACCATTTATTTAGTTCTTGATTTCATTCATCAGAGTTTTGTAGCTTTCCTTATATGGATCTTGTACATATTTTGTTAGACTTATAGCTAAATATTTATTTTTTGTGTGATAATGTAAATGGTATTGTGTTTTTGATTTCAAGTTATACTTGTTCATTTTTGGCATCTAAGAAAACAATTGATTTTTGTATATTAACCTTGTATCTTGCAATCTTGCTGTGATCACTTATTAGTTCCAAGAGTTTATTTGTTGATTCATTCAGATTTTCTACAAACATTATCATATCACCTGTGAACAGAGAAAGTGTTATGCCTTCCTTCCCAATCTGTATACCTTTTATTTCCTTTTCTTGCCTTGTTGCATTAGCAAGGACTTCCAGTATGATATTGAAAAGGAGTTGTGGAGGGGACATCATTGCCTTTACCACATTTTAGTGGAAAAGCTTTGAGTTTCTCATCGTAAATTATGATGTTAGCTGCAAGTATTTTTGTAGATAGTCTTTATCAAGTTCCCTTCTATTCCTAGTATACTGAGAGTTTTTATCATGAATGGGTGTTGGGTTTTGTCAAAAGCTTTTTCTGTACCTATTGATATGTTCATGTGATTTATCTTTTTTAGTCTGTTGATGTGATGGATTATGTTAATTTATTTTTGAGTATTAAATCAGCCTCACATACTTGGGATAAATTGCACTTGGTCATAGTATACAAATTGAATTTTTCACCTAAATTTACATCTTTTTTGGATACCAAGAAAAAATTAGAAATGATTATGAAAGTTCATGTTTTAAAAAATCATGTGAATGGGTGTTGTGAGTTAAACTGCTCAGGAAACACTGGACCAGACAGTCTCTGCGTCTTCATGTGGGTATATATTCAATATTTAGGGCCAGTTTTTAGCCCAGCAGAAAAGCAACTGCTTGTCAAGAAGGAGAAAGGAAGATGAGCAATAAACAAAATTGTAGTCATTTTTGCTCTCTTAGGAAAAACAAGATATAAAACTATTCATTTGCAGACATTCTTCCAATTCCTATTCTATGTAGATTTTTGCCTTCGACATTTATGCTTATATGTAATATTTTTATCTATTATTTTAGAGCGTGATGCTGTTTTTCTCAAATACAAGATCTGCTGTCAAGAACAAATTACCTAATCCTGCCTCCAGCTAAGTTTAGAATGAGACCTAATATGTGGGTAGTATAGGACAGAAAAGGAACAAACAAAACAGGGATCAGAAACTCTAGTAGTAGATTTACTTCTGCTGCTCATAATGCTGTGACTCTAGGCAATTAATTAAACTGCTGTATGACTTAGTTTCCTGTTTTGTTGAATTGGGAAAATACCACCTGGTATGTCAGGGAGATTGATGAGTTTTTCATCTAGATTTCATACTACATGTTGAAAGTTTTGTGATGGATTTTCAAGGCAGAAGTATTTCCTTATTCCATATTTTACTTAATTTTCCATGTGTTTACAGTTTTTCTCCTTAGTTTTCAACTTAGGGACATCTCTGTTTTCTGCAACCATACTTTTTCAGGATGTATGTGTGATATCCTTTAAATCCAGTGGAAGTTCAAGAGTCACAGCAAGAGAATGAAGAGAGGGAAGAAGAAATTTAGGTCCAAATATTTTCCTGAGTATATTGTATTCTTTTAAATACTGATCCTCTTACAAACGCAGACAAATTTTTAGGAGAGATTGGGAAGAAGAAAAACTTGTCTTTGATAACTTCCTTTTCATCTTTTCTTCTTTTTCCTCCCCAAATCTGATACTTCTTCTGGTATATTGTGTCTTAGTCGGTGCTTTGTTGCCCTAGGAGGAACACCGTGTTCATTGATCCATTCATTGATCCATTCATGAAGTATCTATTGAGCATCTACTAGGTGCCAGGCTTATATTAGGCTCCTAAGATCTTATAGCAAATAAAACAGAAAAAAGCCTTTCTTTCAAGAACCTTATATTTTCTGGGAGAATACAGATATTAAACACATATATATTATGTCAGGCATTACTCAGCAATGAAGAACGATGAAGCACGGCAAGGAGGTTAGAGAATAGCTTCAGTGGAGTGAGGTGTCATTTTATATAGGGTTGTCAGGGAAGGCTTCTCTGGTAAGGTGATGTTAGAGAGGACATGTGAAAAAAGCAAAGGAATGAGCCATGCAGATATCTGTGGGAAGTGTATTCCAGGCAAAGGGAGAAGCACGTGTAAAGCCTAAGCCATTTGGAAGCTTGACATGTACAAGACCAACAGAGAGTCTTGATGTGGCTGGAGCAGAGTGAGAGAAGGGGAAAAAGTGGAAGATGAGGCAGAGAGGTAGTAGTTGGCCAAATGATGGGGGATGTGGAGGCCGTTGTACGAACTTCAGTTCTTTTACTGACTGTGGTGGGAAGCCATTGGAGAGCTGAGCAGTGCAATGACATATCTGACATAATTTAAACTGTTCCCTTGGCTATAGTGTAGAGATTCGATTGTAGGGGGCATGACACTCAGTATTGCTGTTCAACTAGTGGTAGGATTGCACTTCCTGGCCCTGCTGTAGGTGGAGCCATTTGGCTAATATTGATCACTGTGTTGTGACTCATACGAACATGATTTACTTTTAAATTGGAGAATCTGATTTCTTGTGTGTGAAACTCTAATTTTGCTTTACCACAGCAACTGACAGGAATCTACAGAGTGACTGCTTTATCATCGAGTGAAGACCACATGGAGTGGAGTCCCTGGCTGATCTGCAGTGGACATAAACTGTGAGTGAGAAATAAACCATCATGTTTGAAACCACTGAGCGTTTATATTTAAGGTGCTTATTTGGTAACTCGAAGTAGGATGCTGCCATAGCGAAAAAACAAAAAATATTGTCTTAGAGATGAATGTGGACAGCAAGGCTATTATCAGAATCTGGAAGGATGGTATTTCATGGTTTGCAATGGCAAGTTATGTGATAAAATCTTTGATAACAGGGAAGGTAGACCAGGTAATTAATGAACATGTTGTCCTAGGGAAAGGCATTGGAAAACTAAATATTAGTAGTGTATTCTTTTAAAAGTTTATTTTACTGAGGTATAGTTGATTAGTAGTGTATGTAGATTGATGCTGGCTACTTTTCATAAAAGATTACACCAAGAGTTGACCTCAGAAAGAATATCCTGATTTGTAATCATGAATGAAAGAGAGTAGAGAATGTTCATAAATTTGGCAATATGTGGAGTTAGAAGGCACTCACTTTCAACAACAAATAGTAAAAGATAAAATTTAGAAGTGCTTTGAGATATAAAATTCAATTAAAGTTGAGACATGTTACAATAATCAAATTGAGACTGTAGCCGCCCCACTCACTGTGGGGCAAACAATTTCAACTGGACAAACAGCATAGAAAAAAAGAAGACTGAACATACAACTCTTCCATAGAAGCTAATGAGCCCAAGGTGATCACCACACAGACTAAAGGTAAGTGGGTGAAAAAAAAAATCAAAGAAATATAGCAAATTAAGAAGTCTGTCAAGAAAAAGAAAAAGCTGTGGATGAGGCTTCTGGCTCACGAACTGAGTACCATCAGACAGGTAAGAAGTCTACTAAGCTTTTAAGACTGTTGTGCTGTAAAAGAAACCATGAACTAGACTATAATGTCTCTAACTGTTGGAGACCATGACCCATAGGCCCCTTACATCCTGCAGGCAGGAAACAGAATGTGAAATCTTTGTCCTTGAGGTTACCAGTGTCTATTTCAGCTTTGGCCAAGTAGAAAACTGGAAAATGTAACTCCTTCCATAGAGTCGAGTCATGAACCTCACGAGGTTGATTTGAAGTTTCCTATTCTTCCTCCATATCTTCCACCTTCTCCACCTCCTCCTCTCCCTCTTCTCCTCTTTTCCTTCTTTGTCCTCAGTAGGACCAAAACCTGGTTCTGAAATCAAATTTGTTTAACTAGAGCGGATATCTTGAATATTTGTTTCCAGTTCCTTTCCCTCAAGGTAGGCTCCAGGGAATGGCTAAGGATTTAGGTCTCAAGTCACCATTATCAGCTTATAGGAAGATGAGTCTTATCTGTAACCCAGTATCTCTCAAGCATTAGCTATATATTAGAACTACCTGGACTCTTGAAAAAAAAAAAATACTGATGCTTGAGCCTCACATGTTTTTGTGACCCTCTGGCTTCTGGACTTCAGGTTCTTGATATTTTTAGCTCTCTGATCATACTAGTTTTGATATTACTCCTTGTTATAAATGAGAAATTCTTGGGCCATGACAAGGAAGAGAGGGATAATTTGGGACAACTGAGCTGCATAAATCGTGAATGGTTTTGTCAATTGTCTCGTCGCAAACATTTGATAAATTTTGTTGGAGGGAAATAGAGCAAAACTGAAGGAAATGAACCAAATGTGCCTCATTTTGTTGGATTAAGTGTGAAGGTTTTTTTTTTCCATCAAACCAATATATGTTGCAAGCAAACAATCAAATCCCTTTCATCTTTATTCTTTTATATGCATTTTCACATCTGCTTTGGCTAACATCTGCTCACCCCTGTTATGAACTTGAATACTAAGTAGTAATCAAATGTCAAGGTGGTTCCCCATTCTCTTGTCAATTTCAAAATAATAACAATTACCATATTGCCCCAAACTTATTTGTTCTGCATCTGGAGAGCATGGACTGTTCTTTCCCGCCAGGCTGCTGCCGCCGCTTGCCTGTGTGATTTGATTCTGTGTGTACAACCCTCTCATAGCTACAGCCCCAATTGTATTACTAAAAGTCCCTAGATTCTTTGTTTTTCTTTCAAGTCTTTCAAAGGACAGAACGTCTCATACATATATATCTTATCACCAGTATTGTATTTGCTTTGCTTTTCGGTCACTCCTCAATGCAACCAACATTTATCGAGCACTTACTGTACACAAGGGGTGTGTGCTGGGTATTGGAGGCATATGAAGATGAGGAAGATGGAATCAAGGATTGGAAGCAGATTCCAATCTGAGAAGGCAAAGGATATGTGTGTGGTTAACACAACACAGATGTTTTTTACATACTTTGATAGTAATGCAGACAGAATGCATAAAGTTGGAAGTGGCTAGCTCAGTACTGGCACGTGGACATTTGAGATGTACTAAATCTCAAGTTGTGGAGTAGAGACACTTTTTGGAAGTGATAGTTTCCCATTTCACTTGCCTATTTACATACTTCATGTGTTCATAGAGGACTGTATTCCCCCAGAGCAAGTCTGTAAAGGAAAATGACCCTAAGATATCCCTTTCTGCTTGACGTATGTTCCTGTCCTTCTACTGGGCATATGCCCTCAACTCTGCAGTAGATTCTGTGGGTACTGACTGAGCATTTGAACATGGTTACTAAGCTTCACAGCTTTAGTCCAATCCAAGCCTCACAACAGTGTGTATGGAAGGCATTATTACTCCTGGATAAAAACGAGGTAGAAAGATCAGACAGTGTAAATGAGTTTTGTAATATCTAGAATATGGCCAAGCCATGTTTTGAACACTAGCGTCTTGACTAAATGTTCAGTGGCCACACCATGGGTGCCACATGAATAAATGAACTATTATGAAAGCAACAAGAAGAAGTTTCCTTCTCTTGGTCCATCTCACCACTGTGGTCAGTGCTGCTCCTGTGCTCAACTTTGATGTATTACACAGTTCTGGGAGCATATTCGTAAGGAGCACAATAAGAATGATGCTTCTCTGCCGAGGTGCTCATGCACCCTGACCTGTCCACACACAGAATAAACGGGGCATGGAGAGTGGACTAATCAACTCCAGGCTAGGTGTTGGTGTATATTTTAACTCCATAGAGTATTTGATAGAAATTAACATGTCTCTTGGTAACCTTCAAATCATAAATACTTAAAATGCTCATCTACATTATTTATAAAGATGTGTTATGAATGGGTATGTGTGCTTTTATAGTTAGAAAATGTATGTGTGTACGTATATATGTTTAAGTGTATGTATATTTGGAGGGTCGGTCTCTTAAAACTAAGCTATATGTTCAAATGCAAAGTATATTTAACTCATTTCATATGATAATATATTTATTCAAAATTTTCAGGCTACATATATGTATAAATTCTGAGGCTGCTTATGGTAACTGAAATGGAAATGAAAGATGGCTTATCCTACCTGTGTGTTTATTTGAAACTTGAATTCCTCTCAGATTGAGGAAATCTGTGTGCTCCTGCAGACGTGCTCGATTCATTTTCTGCTCTGATGTTTTGTATGTGATGGCTAAATTCTTGAAAAAGTATGAGCACATGAGAGACTAAAGCTGTGCTCCCAGACTGGGCAGAGCCTACCATACATCCAAGCCAGAGTAATTGTATACAATGAGATTCTATTCTTGTAACTTGCATTTAGATATGAAACGATAATTATAGAAGTTATTCTGTTGCTGTTTTTTTGTACTAAGGAGTTCAGTTTGTAGAAGACTGATGTTCCTCTTGTAGAATTAGATGGGCAAAGGCTTGACTCTGGCTCCCCTTTCCCTGTATGTTAGAAATCTTGATTTCTTTCTATAGGGCCGATGGCTAGACTTTTGCATCCCCCTTGGATAGGAAAATCAGACCCCTGATAGTAAAATTTAGATAACCTAGGTGTTGTTATGGCTCCCTAACCAGTTTGACATCAGAAAATGATGAATGGTGCAAAGAACTTTAGAATTTAAAGAAAAAATTAGGGAAAAGATGGACTAGGAATGTATTTTCTGATCTCCCTTTCTCATAGGCTGGGAAAAATTGATCCCCTATGAATGGACTGTGGGCCATCATGTGTTGAGAAGGAGTGAGAGCTGGAGGAAATTAAGAAAAGATATTGGATTGCCAGGTCTTCGTAAAATTCATCCCTCTGTGTTGGTCTTGGGCTAACATATTTACAGAATTCAATAGAGAGTGAATGCTATGGGGTCATGTGGAACGTAACCACAGATATAAGAGCTTTTATGGACTAAACTGATGTGTTGTTGCAAAAATTCTGTTTTTTCTCTTAAGGTCCTCCCTGACTTTGGTTTCTTCCTTATTGGTTCTCATTTGTTTTAGATTTGTCTCTGGTACTGTTCTACTCCATAGTGTAAAAATGTCCTGGAGAGCAGCTTTCCATCCAAGGATTACAATTTCCAGCACACCTTGCATTTAGGGGTGGATATATGAGTAGTTTTTATCAATGTAATGAGAACAGAGTTGGATTCTGTTACTTTTGGGCCAAGTGTATCATCACCATATTTTCTTGTTGCCATTCTGCTGATTAGATGCTGACAGTTATGAGGGCTCTTTTTTCAAGGTAGAAGGAAACCGAATTCCTGAATTAGACTGAACACCAGCAAGTAGAAACATACAAATTGTCTGTTAGAGGAGACAAAAAACCCCAAAACTTCTATTGGGTTAGCCACTAAATTTGTGGGTTTATTTGTTATAGCAGCTAATGTTACCTTAATAAAATACATAAGAAATATTTGAGTTAATATTCTGAGTAGTGGAATTAGGAGTTAGACTGCCAAAGTACAGTGAGTCAGAGTAGAGAATATGAGAGCACTAAATTTGGAAACTTAGCAGTGAAAGAAGTGAAAGTGTTAGAATCATGAACAGCTAGAGATATCTAGAGAATAGACACTACCCTCCAATATTTCCCAACCACATGTGAAAAGGAATTCCTTCATACTGTTAATATTTACTCTAGTGAAAACCTTCTAATTAATTTTGATTCAGACATCTGTGACATTGACTTGTTTGGAAACCAAACCCAAACATGAGTCTCAATTATAACAGAAGAGTGACCTTGTTTGAATTTTATACAAATAATATAATCATTTAAATTTTTAAATGCCTTTACAAGTACCAATAAATTTCTAGTCTTAAAACTAGTCCCCTTTGGAAGAAAATATTTATTTACACTGGTCCTCAGGAAAGACACTCTAAAAGTTTCATTGTCATGTCATCTGTTTTTAAAGCTTCATTTAAATATACTTTAAATCTACTAACCAAATATTAAATGTATTGATGGACTATATATAGCAATTGTTGGGGCCAAAGGAATACTAAGACTTTTTTCCCAAGAGACAAAATGTCTATTGAGGACATCATGTAGAGCTGACAGAAAAAGGCTGGAGTTAAGTTTCCACCATATCATATTGCAAGTATACCATACTCAAGTATTAATATGTAAGGATTTATTTTCAAAGATGTTTATTGAAGTATTGCTTGTCTTGGCACAAAATAGAATACAAAGGAAATGCTCAACTAAAACAAAGAGCAAACAATAGTTCAATAATTCTCTATTCTCTACCCTATGGAATATAATACAGACATTAAAAAGAATGAACTAGAACCAGACCAGTTAATATAGGATAAATATCTTTTATTGTTCCCTCTTTTCATATCCATATTCATTCAACCACAATCTACTGACCCTACTTCTAAACTCTCTCATAAATGCATTCGTGTTTCTCCATGTCCACTGTCCTTTATTTCAGGCTACCATGAACTCTGGCTCCATTACTCAACATATTCTTAATACGTTAAGTATCTAATCCTGCCCCTCTGATTCACATGGAAATCAGAAATATTTTTCCAAAATGAAAATGATATTAGTTCTGTCCACAGCTTAAATCCTTCAGTGGTTTTCCTCAATTACTCTCAGGTTAATAATCAAGTATATTTATATGAATTCATAACTATAATAGCATATAAATTTGTATGATCTACTTTTGAAAATCACAAATGAAAAGAACAAACACAACAGCAAAATTAATCATTTTTATATAAAAAATTGCTCTCCAGAATAATTCTTGTAACAAAATGACATCAAAATGATAATTGCATACTATAAAAAAAAGAATAACACTTCAATCTAAGCTGTACTCAGAGGGAAATCCATAGCCTGGAATCCTTTGATTATAAAACAGGAGAAAATAAAACAGAACATTCAAATGTAAGAAGCTGCACAGAAATAAAAATAAAACACTGAGAAGCATAAAGAATGAATTAGTAAAACTGAAACAGAAGTTAATGATTTAGGAAGCAAAAGAACAGGGGATTGATCAGTAATTGAAAAGTTAATACTCAACCTCATGGAAGGTTTACTCAAGGGAACAAAAGTAAGAAAAGAAAAATACATTAAAGTGGAGAGAAGATAGGGCCACACATAGGAAAGATGCTGAAATATTTGTGAGAGGATATCTTTTAAAGTTTATAATTGGGACTTCCCTGGTGGCGCAGTGTTTAAGAATATGCCTGCCAATGCAGGGGACACGGGTTCGAGCCCTGGTCCGGGAAGATCCCACATGCCACGGAGCAACTAGGCCCGTGTGCCACAACTACTGAGCCTGCGCTCTAGAGTCCGCGAGCCACAACTACCGAGCCCGCGTGCTACAACTACTGAAACCCGTGTGCCTAGAGCCCACGCTCTGCAACAAAAGAAGCCACCGCAATGAGAAGCCTGCGCACGACAATGAAGAGTAGCCCCCTTTTTTCGCAACTAGAGAAAAAAGCCTGTGCACAGCAACAAAGACCCAACACAGCCAAAAAAAAAAGTTTATATTAATAAAATTATTAGTCTTGATAAAATGGGGAGTTTTAAGGAAAATATAAAGTGAACCAAACTGTCTAAACAGTAAGTAAATAAGAGGAACAGACTAACATGAAAGTGTTTTAAAAAGTTAGCAAGAATTACTCCCCCAAAATGTCCTAGCCAGTATGATTTTACAGGATTCCCTCTCCTCCACACTGGTTCAAAAAAGGCTTAATTCTTCTATGCAGAAAATAATGGCATGATTCTGAATTAAATTCATAAAGCTATCATAACCCCACCCAAACCAAAGACAGATCAAAAGGCCCAAAGACAAATCAACTGACATGTTATCCGTTGATTCAGATACCTAAATGATATCTATTTAGGTGTGCTGATTCAAGAAAAATACACAATGACCAAGAAGGACTTAATCCAATTATTAAGATTGAACACATTAATACAAACTAAAAAGAACATATGTTCTCCGTCAAAACAATGCTTTTAAAAATTTCAGCATCTGTTCCTAATCAAATTCTTAGAACACTAAGAATAGAATACTTCCTCACTATTACAAAGATTATTTATCTTAAATGAACACTCAGTGTTACATTTAACAGTGAAACACCAGAGGTATTCCCTTTAAAACCTCGAAAGTAGACAAGGATGTTATCATTTAACATGATTCTAAAAGTTTTATTGTGATTCTCAGAAAACAAAACAAATGACTTTTAGTATTGGAAAAGAGGAAGTAAGAAGTCAGCATGTGAACTATGTGAAGACCATGATTGTCAACCTGAAAAACTCAAGACAACCAGCTGAAAAACTGTAAGAACTAATAGCATAATTCAATGTTACAAAAATCAAAGCAAACACAAAATCCTATGAAATTTTCAACTGATATATTATCACTAATCAGTTAGTAAATATCTTTTGAGAGTCACATTTTCAATTATAAGGATGAAGTTTCCATTTATACTGAGATGAGGAGGACCTCAGAGGAATAAGTTTGAACTGGGGAGAAGCAAGATGTCTATTTGAATATGCCAAGTTAGAGACACCTGTGAGATTCAAATGCAGTTGAATTTATCATATATCAGTATAGAGTTCATTGGCCTAAAGATACAGGTTAGGAGATGTTGGGATATATACAATATTTAAACTCATAAGACTTGAATTCACTTCAGGGGTGAGCATAGTGAGAAAAAAAATTCATGTAAGGATCGAGCCTTGGGATGCTCCAAAATGTAGAGGTTGTTAAATACATACGAATCAGCAAAGGAGGCTGGAAGGCTGATAAGTTTAGAAGTGAACCATGAGTGAGTGCTGTTCTGGAGGCCAAGTAAAATATGTATCCTAAGAACAAAGACATAATCCTCTGTGGGAATTGCTGCCCATTAGTCAAGTAAGAAGAGGACGGAGAAGTTGGCATTGGACTTGACAATGTGAAGATTATTCATAATCTTGACGAGGCATTTTGGTGAAGTGATATGGATGTAAAGTCTGATTAGAGTGGGTTCAGGAAAGAAAAGAAAGGGAGAGGGATTAGACATGTGAGCACCAAAAAAATCTCTTGAGGAGTTTATCTATGGAAGGAAATAGAAAAATAGGACATTAGTTAGACAAGGCTGCGATTAAGAGCTTTTTACTTTTTTTTTTTTAAAGAGAGAACATATAACAGCCTTTTGGTGTGCAGAAGGGAATAATCCAGGAGCATATGGGATGTTGATGGTATATGAGAGTAAGGTAGAGTTTCTGAAACTGTACCTTTGAATGAGCAAGAGTCTATAGATCCAGCTAGAGTATAAGTGGAGCCGTTGGTACTGGGAGCAGAGACAGTCCACTCATAACAACAATAGGGAAAGTATATAGATACAGATTCAAGTTGTCTGGTGAATATGATAGTTAGAATGTGTCAGAATTTTCTTCATCTTCTTCTGTTCTGATTATAACTTTGTCCTTTTTTTTTGGTTCTCCATTTATCTTTTGTGGTAATAAAAACTGTAAGAGCTCCATGACATAAATAGTTATAAAAAAACTTAAAGTTTTAGAAAAATTTAAATAACTTTTCAAGAGTCTCGTCTTCAAATACCTTAGGATATTTCACTGCAAAACTAGTTTAGCTGGGTGTGTAGTTTTGAACATTTTTCTACTAAGCTTGTTTTTACTTTAATGTATTTATACTTGCTGTTTCTTCTGCATGGCTCATCTTTCTTCCAGATATATACATGGCTGGCTTCCTGTTATTATTTATATGTCTCCTTAAATTATACTTTGTCTGATAAAGCTTGACTGCCCTGCCCAAAAGAACCCTTATCCCCCAGTCATTTTCATTTCTATTGTCTTGATTTTTTTTCATGGAATTTGTCACTTTCTGTAATTATCTTATTTACAGTTGTTTTTTGTTCAATTTCTGTCTCTTTCCACAAGTCTGTAAGTTCCATGAGGTTAGCAATATTGCTGGTCTGGTTCACCTGTGCACCCAGCGTATTAATGTTTGTTGTGTCTCCAGCAATTACTGTGTGTTGAATGAATGCATAAATGATCAGGAAATTATAGCATAAAAACACTAAAATGGTGACACACATTATATATTTAATTATTTTTAGGAATTCTTCCACATATGAAAGAATGAAATTATAATCATCCTAGAAGAATTGTATACAAAAATGCTGGAGACCCATTGAGGACAGGGATCATTGTATTTTGCTTTGTGTCTTCCACCTTGACCAGTGCAGTGTTTCGTAAATAAAAGCATTATGGTTAATACTCACTAAATGAATTCATGAATAAATTGATGGATTAATGAAATTTGCTAAAACCGAGGCATACTTTAGGTTTGTTACCTTATTTTTCCTAAATCAGTATTTTACTGTGGGTAATACTTTAAAAAACAGGAATTAGCACATGTGATTGAACATGCCTGGTTTTTAAAGCAACTTAGGGCTTTAAAGACTTTAGCATCCCCTCCTAGGTACTAACTAGAGAATTAAGGAGTATATAATTAGCTTTATAATAAGCTGATTATAGAGCAACACCAGTGTGGAGCAACAGATCATCTTATCATCTAGAATACTGCATGAGATCAAGGAGAGAAACATTTATTATATTAAAGAAAAGTTACATTGCCCATTTAGTACAAAGGACTACATAAAACTGGTTATGTTGTAGGGAAAAATGCTTAGACGTAAGCACTTTGCTTTTATGTATTAGTATCCTACTGAAGTTCTTAGGGTAGAAAGCAGTTAAGATTACTGGCACGTGTTCATAGGCATATTTTATTATGAGTAGCACATGGAAAACTAAAGACTGCCTCATCTCAACAAACCCTGTGCAGAAAATTATTCAGAAGGTGATGGATTAGTCAAAATCAGCTTCTTAGCCACTTACAATGCAGAGGTTGGCATTGTGACATTCAGATGGGTAATTTTTAAATTCCTTAACAGACGGATGTTGAAAGTCAGTGTAAGTGTATTGACTTTATATAAACTCATTGTCTAGCTCCTTTATTATCTTGTTAATTAATTCATTTAACATTACAGAGTTAACATTATATGCGTCAGATAATCCTAAGCATCAAAGATAAGATGTCATAAAACCTGCCCTTCCTGAACATATAATGGGCCAAGAATCTGAAGTGAATATAAAAGAAAGAATAAAGCCAAGAGGAGCATTTCTTAAATTTTAATGAGTATATGAATCACCTGGAAGGGGGGATGGGAGAGTCTTGTTAAAATGATTATTGAATCGAATGATATTGAATTAGATAGGTCTGGGTTTGGGCCTGAGCTTCTGCATTTCTAATGAGCTCCCAGGTGATGCTGCTGATTCTTGGACAATACCATAAGTAAGGAGACACTGTAAAACAAGGGGAGGTCTTCGATTTTCTGAACCTTTCAGTGATTTGAATAGATGCAAGGGATAAAAGCAAGACAGAGTAAAATGCTGAAAAGCCTTGTATGCACATGTGAGGGTACTCTGCCTGGCACCTCTGAACCTTGTTATTACCGTATGCAAATAGCTCTTTGGCCACTCTTCACAGCTACAGCCCTGCCCACCCTTGAGAGAACCAGCCTGGGAACAATGCCCACTCAGGCCCTGGAGACATGCTTGAGACCACTTAGGAAAAGAATTCTAGGTGCTTCAAGATATAAATTGTCTCCAATGCATGGAAGCATGAGAGATCATAGATCCAGATAAAACAGAATCTACAGACATAGAACTGGATTCAGAATGTGGAAGGACTCAAATCCTCATGTATACTTGTGTACACATAATTGAGTAGAATGAAGGAGCTGGGGGCAAGATCCCCAGAACAAGGATAAAGTGAAAAATGTAGACAGTTGGGCTTTTGCTATATATTCTCAGCTCTGTGCTGTGCATATGTCCTAGGGATTCTCTGATATATGAAAGGATGAGGTTCCATATCACAAAATAAGGAATAAAATATCAGATAATCTGGAGTTCCTAAGACTTAACTTTAGAATTATCAATCTCATCATTTTTCTTCACTCTTTAGTCAGTGGCTAGCCATTCCAATGGGAAGAAGGCATGCCAATGAATGATCTACTAGTAGTTTATTGCCATTTAATAATCACTTTCATTATCCCTACTTCCTATTTTCATCTTCTCTATTATCCTCAAAAAAAGATAAGTAAAACAAATATAAAAATCAGATTATATGACAGTAGAACTCTGACCCACAACCTGGGCAGCAACTAGCTCAAGAAGCCAAACCACAATCTCTGTAGCAATCATTCCAGAATGGTCAGGACTTAATCAATGACTATAAACTTCTCTATTTTTTGCCCTCACTTCCAAATCAGAAAGCAATGCGAGAGACAGATACGCTTCTGAAACCAGTCATATAAGATGTCTTATATCTACTAAGCCCACCTACAGCTTCCCCATTCCAACACAAAGACACAAGCATCACTTACGACTAACTGTTGCTAGATCTCATGGGATCATCTAAGTCTGAATCCTCTTGTATTCCAGGAAAAAACTCCTGTTTCTTGTATGTATTCCCATTACATCTTAATTCTTGTGCCTTTCTCTTTAAATGGCATAACATCACCAGGAATGATTCGGGCCTTCATTGTCTACTCTGGGGAGAGGTTGACTGGAACAAAACTGTTCACTTGAGAATCATCTTAGAAAATAAAGGAAAGGCAGTGGGGTGCTGTGATGAATTGGGAGATTGGGATTGACATATATACACTACTATGTATAAAATGGTTACATTTATACAAAAATAAATAAAATATAATTCAAAAAAAGAAAATAAAGGAAATAAGGGCAGCATTTTTTATTGGTATATAAGGGCAAACAAACAAAATTCTGATTCAAAAATTGCTTTACTTAAATGTTCTTTGGCCAAATCTAACAAGCAATTTGACAAACTTAGGCAATAACAAACTAGACTCATTTTCCTAGAAATCTTTACTCTCCTTGTCCCCCATTTGACTCTTTACACCTGGCTCTCCTCTAACCCTCTGTCTTCTGACTGTTCTTCCACACTTCTGTTGATGTCTTCCTTCTCCTCCTCTTGTCCAGACCTTCTACCTTTTCCCAGTGACTCTCCTAAGACCCCAGAATACTGGTTGCCTCTTAACAATACATCTCTCATATAAGCTAGGTCTACAGGCAACTGTAGAAGTCAAATCTTAAACCCATGTTAAATTGAAGCTATCATTAAAGATTTTCCTAAACCCCAAGAAGACCAGCAACTATTTATAGGAGAATCTAGAATTCTTTTGGTTGCATAGGATCCAGGGTTGCCTGGACAGTATCAACTTGTGCACACATTGGTTAGAACCTCAGACTAAATCTTGAGTGACAGAAGGTGATTGAACTGATCCAGAAAGGGACATTATTTCTGCAAAGGAAAGACTCTCCTTTCTGCAATAAACCTGAGGGTCAAAAAGGGTCCCCAAAGTAGGGAAACATCCTAAAAGCCATATTGAAACATTTCCAATAAAAATCAATTGGACCATAATTCATTCACACAAACAGAGAAAAAAATGAAATTAGAATGGGAAATATCCCCTTTACTTGAACTACAGGTGTTATAACACCTGGCAGAACATTTTGAAGCTGTTTTTGAAGAATAACAAAACAAGACTCAAACTTGGGGCCTGCAGATCAAACTGCTGTTGGCACATTTCCCTTCACACCACCTGTTGACAGGACATTTGTAGATACTTTAAACAGAAGGGATATTTTGAACAAAAGCTATTCCATTTTACAAAAGATAAACCAAGACAAAGAAAAATCTCTCAACTCAGATCAAAGAGAATGATCCAAGGAAAGAGAAATCATTCAGTATCCTGCCTTACCCTTAAATACTCAAGATGAATTAAAAATATATATGGTCAACCTCATCAGTTCCTGGTAGATATTCCTGGCACTACTGTTTTTACATTAAACTTTGTCATCTTTGCTCAGCTTCTTCCTGGGAGTAAACATAGGACACAGGTGCTAGGTATTTATAATAACTCACTGATTTTTTTGCTTTCTTTTAGCCTTTAAATGTAACCCTTGGACCTTTGACTAAACAACATTACTTCCTGCTTTGTAATACCACCCATGAAAATTTAATAGGGAGAGATTTACTTTGCTAATGGAATTATAATATTAAATGCACACCAGAGGGACTATTTTTTGAGGTTCCAGAGGGCTCCAATATTCAGAGTCAAGTTGTGTCTGCTCTGCATATACCTTTGCCTTTTCCATTGTATTTGGTGCAGAACATATTAAAGTTGATAGATCCTACCAAACTGTTACACGAACTTCCCCAATATCCCTTGAAGCCAGAAGCAAAGAAAAGACTTAAACCTATATTTGTAGGCCTTATCTCCAAAGACCCTCTCAACTCTGCACTAGCCCTTGTAATACTCTTATATTACCAGTAAATAAACCAAATAGATGAGGATATCATTTGTTAAAGGTCTCAGAATATTCAAAAAAATTAACTCTCTCTTCCCAGTAGTACCTAACCTAAATACCATCCTGGCATCAAGTCTGCCCAAAGCCACGCATTTCACCATAGTGGAATTTTTCTCTGCTCTTTTCAGTGTCCCCCTAACCCAGGACAGTCAGTATTTGTGGCAGACAATGATATCTGTGGAAAGTTATGCTCCAGGGTTCAATGAAGCCCCCTCCTATTTTTCCCAAGTCTTTATTCAAGACTTAGAAGATCTAAATTTTCTGTGTGACTCAGTTCTGATATAATATGTAAATGATTTGTTCAGAGAACAAATACGTTGTTCAGAGAACAAGAAGTTTGTAAAAAGATTCTATTTACTTGCTCTCAGCCTTAGCAGAAGAGGGACATAAAGTTTCAAAAGATAAATTGCAAATTTGCCAAAGCATAGTCCATTATTTATAGTATGACTTAACTAAGGAGGGGAAAACACTCTCCAAATAGATCAAAGGTTATCCAAACATAGTGTAGACCCCTCATAAACTGATAGCTAAGAGAATTTTTAGGCTGAAATGGACATTGCAGGCAATGGGTGTCAAATTTTTGTGAGATTGCAACACCTTTTTATGAATTGACCAAGTCATCAGTAAGAGATCCTCTCCTTAGGGAGCCCAAACATGAACAGGTCTTCCCTACCTACAAAAGGCCCTTTTGTCTATTTGTGCATGTACAATATGGGCAGTCCTTGGGATTTTAGCTCAACATCATGGGGACCATTAAAAACCCATCACCTACAATAGCTTTACGCTTGATCTAGTTGCAAGACTTATTTCCCTTGTTTTAGAGCATTTGTTGATGCTTCTGCTGAACTAGTTCTCAGCAGCCCATTTAACCTCATGGTTCCTCACACAAAATCATTCCATTATTGATTGAGAATGCAAAATACTTTTCAGCAATCAGATTAACCTCTTGAGGTTCTTTTAGTTTCTCCTTCTCACATTACTATTCACTGTTACAATATCCTGCCCCTACAATGAAAAGGGAACCTCACGGTTGTCTTACCTCAGATAGGGAACTTTCTGTACCTTGCTCAGATTTGTCGAGATTTTCATTGAGAATTGTGACCTATTATTATTTGTTGCTGGATCATACCTCAAAGTTGAAACTGAAGCCTATGAAGCAAGATATGCTCTCACTAAATTAATCTCTCCTTTAGAATAGAATTCTCTATCTGACATAAAATCAACCCAGAACGCAGAGCTTTTTGCACTTACTAGAGCATGTAAACTAGAAAATAACCTAGAATAAACATTTATACAGATAGCAAGGATGCTTTTGGAGTAGGACATGATTTGGGATTGCTTTAGAGACAAAGAAGGTCTCATCTCTGCTGCAACATCCACCAAAATGGACAAGTTGAGGAACTTTTAAATGCATTTCTACCTCCTAGAGAGCTGGCTGTTAGAAAGTTTGAGGCCCATGCAAAAAGAGAAAATATGGAAGTTAAAGAAAAATCTCTATCAAATGATTATGCAAAATGATTAGCCTTAAGTAAGATTATGATCCTATCTAAACCCTTACAGGATAAACTGCTGGAGGGTTTCAAAGAGGCTATTAGACAATATCAATGTATAGCTCATTATTTTGAGAAGGAAGAACAGAAAAAATCTGGTCATACCCTTCACTCAGATAATCCTGACGATCACAAGATGGTCTGGTTGGTGGCACCAGATGATTTCAAATAGATATTAACTAAATTTCTCCATGAAACCACTCAACAAGTTACAGACACAGTGGTTAATATCTTAAATCAACTTTGGTTAGGAAACTTCAAAAAAAAAAAAAAACCAGAAGAGTATATATTCAGTTCATGAACTATATGTTAGCAATATAATGTTGGAGAAACCTTAAAGATAGGACATGGACATGAAACAAAGCCTTAAGGGACATTTGACCATCTTGGATGAATTTTATCTAGCTGTCCCCCTACATGGGATTTGAATATGTTTTCATTATTATGTATTTTCAGAACAGGTTAAACCCTTTCTTTGCTCAAAATATACAATGTCTAAAATGGTGTTTGATTTTGTGTTTCCAGCCTAGGTTTTACCAACTTGTATGTAAAGTGACTGAAGTAGAAATTCATGGGAAACTTTAAAGGACTCTGTAAGGTGTTACCCCCTTACTCAACAACTACACTACACTTACTACCCACAACCTTCTGGAAAGGTTGAAAGAGCCAATGACATATATCAAGTACACCTAACAAAAGCCATCAGAAACCCTTGAGTTTCCTTGGCCAAAGCTACTCTTATTACCCCTTATGCCATATGGCTCACTCCCTTGGGGACATACCAGTTATCCTTCTGTGAAATGCATGGAAGGCCCACACATTTAGGGGTTTCACTTCTGATACCAGACTCTGATCTG
The DNA here is from genome assembly GCF_005190385.1 of Monodon monoceros. Classification (NCBI taxonomy): domain Eukaryota; kingdom Metazoa; phylum Chordata; class Mammalia; order Artiodactyla; family Monodontidae; genus Monodon; species Monodon monoceros. The sequence goes on from NW_021703782.1 coordinate 72,261,512, forward strand.
CTGCATACAGGCATGGTAAAATATTTCAAGTGACTCTGGTACTATGCCAGAATTATTATCAACAAGTTAAGGTTGCCTTTCTACACCATCAGTATGATCTTTAGTCTCATCATGATCTTCAGCCATATTTTGTCTACTGGAGGAGACATCAGGGAAGAACTTCTCTTGAAACTCATATGGAAAAAATCTTACTAGGTACCAATAATAACAAATACAGCAGTGAAAATCCAGAAGGTTGATCCTTGGGTTCATGTTTCATCACTGAAGAAGCAATCGAGAATCTGCACAATTAGAAAGCTACTCTAATAGAGGAACTCATACTGAGAATTCTCAGAAATCTTCTAGAATCCACTTGTCTTCAGAAACAGACAGCTAATCAGGACCTTTGGAACAAGATGATGACCTTGGAATGTAGCCAATCTTATGCTCAAAGTAGCAGATAAAGACCCCTGTATAATTCCTGTTTTCCTTTTAATTGTTTGCTTATTATTTCTCTTTTTTTCCTTGATGTTGACAACTCTAATAACGTTTTTCTCTTTTCTTTCCTTTTTATGATAATTGTTAGGTCAGAACATATTCTAGTGCCTTTCATAGATTTCCCAAATAGTAGCTACTACCCTCAGTCTTACCAGCTGCTGTATGTACTACCCATCATAGGATCCCCATGATAAAAACTTCTGGGCAATTCTGATCTCATCAAGTGAACCATAGGAAATTACAGCTGATAGCATTTTGGCTTGAATCTACATGGAAAATGACCTTTAGCACATCATACTTTAACTTTGCTAGTGTTCCTCTCAGAAAAAGAGCAAATTACTGTAATCTATTGATCAGACCCTAGGTAAATCTAAATTTGAATTTAGTAATCTTTGTAAGGCAATGAGCTAAATACTTGCCATATGAAAAAGAATAATAGAGATCCAAATATGTAATTCAGCTAATGTAAGGCCTTGGTCTGTACAAATCCTTTTCTTCCTGGATCTTCATGTATTCCTATTGGATATTACTTCCTTTGGGGCTAGGGGTGCCTAGTCCTTTTTGCCTCACGTTAACACCTCAGGCACTTTTGAAATTTCAAGGCTTGTATGTACATAGAGAACCTAATTCTGTAAGTCACTAAGGATGGGAATTCTGAATCCTGTTATGAGCTCCAAAATAAGATCACCTTTGACTATTGAAGCACTCCTACTGGGAGGATTACTGATTCACTGTTTATACAAGCTATCAGAGCAATCATACAAATAGAAGAGGCAGTGAAAACTTATCATTAACTGACAGAAGTTATTAATGATACTGCCAATGTTCTAGATTTGTTGTTGGCTAGTCATTTTGGTGTCTGTTGCCATTTCCATTATTTCTTGCTGTACTTGGGTCAGTGAAGCAGACAAGATAGAGCAGGCTATACATGGTCTTAAGCAATGGTCCCCAACCTTTTTGGCACCAGGGACCGGTTTAGTGGAAGACAATTTTTCCATGGACCGGGGAGCACTTTATTTCTATTATTATTACATTGTAATAAATAATGAAATAATTATACAACTCACCATAATGCAGAATCAGTGGAGCCCTGAGCTTGTTTTCACTTGCCACTCACTGATGGGGTTTTGATACGAGTCTGCAAGCAATTGATTTATTATGGTCTCTGTGCAGTCAAGCCTCTCTGCTAATGATAATCTGTGTTTGCAGCCGCTCCCCAGCGCTAGCATCACTGCCTCAGCTCCACCTCAGATCATCAGGCATTAGATTCTCATACGGAGCGGGCAACCTAGATCCCTTGCATGTGCAGTTCACAGTAGGATTTGTGCTCCTATGAGAATCTAATGCCACAGCTGATCTGACAGGAGGCGGAGCTCAGGCGGTAATGCGAGTGATGGGGAGCGGCTGTAAATACAGATGAAGCTTGCTCGCTTGCCTGCCACTTTCCTCCTGCTGTGCAGCCTGGTTCCTAACAGGCCATGGACCAGTACTGGTCCATGGCCTGGGGGTTGGGGACCCCTGGTCTTAAGGACAAATCTACTTGACTCTCTAAGGATGATTCTCATGGCCTATGGGATTAGTTCTCTTGGCCTGAGTTGGGCAGTTGGGGATCTTTGTACCAAAGATCTTACAGGGAATATTAAGTGTCCTTGTTTTTGTCATGGTGGTCATGATGCTGGCTTATTGTGTTCTGTTCAGAGTCTTAAGTGATTCAGTGCAGTCACTTTCTTGTCAGATAACTTGCCATGATGTTACAAAAATAAAAAGGTCAAGAGCTCATGATGCAGTGGACTCTGGAGACAATTGAACAATGCCAGGGCAGTGAAGATATGGATCTTTACCCTGATTTGTTCAACTTCTCTCAAGAGAGAAAATGACTAAAGGGGGAGGGGGGACTATGAGACTGAATATACCAAAAGACGATAGCCAGACCAAATGTGATCTGGTGATCTGACCCACAAATCAATGCAGCATCCAGTCCAGTAAGCCAATCCACATCTCTGCAGCAACTGTCCCAGAAGGGTCAGGATTTTGTCAGTGATTACCATCTTCTCTACTTTTTGACCCTGCTTCCAGCTCAGAACCAAGCAGGGAAAGCCAAATATGTTTGTAAACCCAATCACATAAGATGTCCCATTTCTAGTTAGTCCGCCTTCAGCTTCCCCATGCCAACAACCTCCAACCACAGCATACCTGAAACCTTCTCCCCTTTTTTAACTATAATGCTTTCCCACTTCCCTGTCTGTGCCAAATGGATTGAGATAGCCAACTCCCTTGTCATAGAAAGCTCTGAATAAATATCATGTTTGTTATAATTTAGGTGGTCTTTATTAATTCTACAGCTCTTAGCCATAATCCCTATTACATGAATCAAATATTTTATGTGTTACTTCTTAAGACTGTGGTTGTCAAAACATTAGGGTACATCAGAATCACTTGGAAGACTTGTTAAAACACAGATGGCTGGGCCTTACCTCCAGAGTTTATAATTCAGTACGTCTTGGTTGGGGTCAAGGATTTGCACTCTAACAAGTTTTCAGATGATGCTAATGTTGCTGATCAGGGGACAACTCTGAGAAATGTTGCCGCAGGCCACCAACATGATTTAGTGACAACAGCAATAATACCTGATTTATGTAATGTTCTTGCTCATGATGAGGCAATTGTGTAAAATCTATGGGCCCAAAGTCATACTTTAGAGCATGACCTTCTTTGGAAACATACACCTTGAGTTGGAGTTATCAGGTTATAGGAGGAAGAGAAATGAATTTGATCAGAGGTGGAGGGAAATGTCTTCACCTTGCCCATAATTATGATTTGTTTTGTCCTTTTAGGGTAATTAGCCATATGTCAGCAAAGAGAACTATGAGACTTTGCACTTACTCATTCATGATCTAGGGATGAAAAGACAACGTCTTAGCAAACAAAAAAGGTGAAAAGAAAATTACTGGGGTTAAATTAGTTATAATTGCCTTTTCCCAGAGAAAGATTAATAATTTAGTCATAACATCAGACCATTAATTGATTATTCCCTTAGTAGGTTTCACTGAAAGGTGGGAGCAGGGGAAGGATACATAATTCTTGCCAAGGCAGTGAGGAAGACACAAAACCACAGGTGGAATTAAGAATCAAGGGATTGGGCGTGGAGTCAAGATGACAGACTAGGAGGACACGGAATTCGCGTCTCTGAACAACCAGGGCACCTACCAGGCACCGGTGGGGGACCATGGATACCTAAGGGGACAGGAGAGACCCTGGGAGAGATGGTGGTGGTGGGGGGAATGTGGAGGAATGGAAGGGAACGCAGCCAGTGCTTTCCCTGTCCACTTAGGCACCAGGGAGCCTCTTGGGCTCCCGGGCCTAATCTTCTGCCCTTGGAGCCACCCTCCTGCTGTGCAGAACCCAAGGCCCGCCCCTACACCCCCACCCAGGGCCCTACCTCTACACTCAGAGACCTCCTCTGAGACCCCCTCCAATGTGCTGGGCCTAAACTCTACCCACACAGCCTCACCCAGGGCCTTACCTCCAAACTCCAGAACTCCACACTCCAGAGACCCTCCTTTGGACGTGCTGCCTCTCCCCTTACAGTGCGCAGGTCCTAAGCAGAGGCCCCGCCCCACGCTCAAACATCACCCCCCACCTGCCTAGGTCACGCCACACCCTAAATCCCACCTCTGCTTAAGTTCCACCCCTGCTTAAATTCCGCCCCCCATAGCCAAGCCTTTTTTTTTTCTTTTTTCCTCTTTTAGATTAGGGTTCTGTTTTACCTTGTTGATTCATTTATATTTTTATTTTTTCTAATCTTTTATTTTTCGAATTTTATTTTATTCTTTATCCTTTGTTATTGTTCTGCTCCTTTTGGTTTGTTCCCCTTTTATTTATTGTTTTCTCTTTTATGTTGTGGTTTTATTTTACCTTGTTGCAGTTCTTTCAATTATATTTTTATTTTTCCTAATATATTGTATATCTTTCTAATTTTATTTTGTTTTTCATTCTTTGTTACTGTATTGCTCTTTTTTTTTTTTTTTTTTTGCCATGCCACATGGCTTGCTGGATCATGGTTCCCAGGCTGGAGGTTGGGTCTGAGTTCCTGTGGTGGTAGCTCCGAGTCCAAACCACTGGACTAACAGAGAACGTCAGACCCCAGGAAATATTAATTGGGATGAGGCCTCCCGGAGATCCTCATCTCAGCACCAAGACCCAGGTCTGTCAACTGCCTGCAAACTCCAGTGTTGGACGCCTCAGGCCAAACAACCAGTAAGACAGGAATACAGCCCCACCCATCAAAAAAAAAAAAAAATGAAATGACAAAAAACATGTTACAGATGAAGGAGCAAGGTAAACACCTACAAGACCAAATAAATGAAGATGAAGTAGGCAAACTACCTGAAAAAGAATTCAGAGTAATAGTAAAGATGATCTAAAATCTCGAAAACAGAATGGAGAAAATACAAGAAACATTCAACAAGGATCTAGAAGAACTAAAGAGCAAAAAGCAGTGATGAACAGCACAGCAACTGAAATTAAAAATACTCTAGAAGAAATCAATAGTAGAATAACTGAGGCAGAAGAACAGAAAAGTACGCTGGAAGATAAAATGGTGGAAATAACTGCCAGGGGGCAGAATAAAGAAAAAAGAATGAAAAGAATTGAGGACAGTCTCAGAGACCTTTGAGACAACATTAAATGCACCAACATTCGAATTATAGGGGTCCCAGGAGAAGAAGAGAAAAAGAAAGGGTCTGAGAAAATACTTGAAGAGATTATAGTTGAAAACGTCCCTAACATGGGAAAGGAAATAGTCAATCAAGTCCAGGAAGTGCAGAGAGTCCCATACAGGATAAATGCAAAGAGAAACACGCCAAGACTCATATTAGTCAAACTATCACAAATTTAATACCATGAAAATATATTAAAAGCAGCAAGGGAAAAGCAACAAATAACATACAAGGGAATCCCCATAAGGTTAACAGCTGATCTTTCAGCAGAAACTCTGCAAACCAGAAGGGAGTGACAGGACAAACTTAAAGTGATGAAAGGGAAAAACCTACAAGCAAGATTACTGTATCCAGCAAGGATCTCATTCAGATTTGATGGAGAAATCAAAAGCTTTACAGACAAGCAAAAGCTATGAGAATTCAGCACCACCAACTGAGCTTTACAATAAATGATAAAGGGACTTCTCTAGGTGGAAAACACAAGAGAAGAAAAAGACCCACAAAAACAAACCCAAATCAATTAAGAAAATGGTAATAGGCACATACATATCGATAAGCACCTTAAATGTAAATGGATTAAATGCTCCAACCAAAAGACACAGACTGGCTGAATGGATACAAAAACAAGACCCTTATATATGTTGTCTACAAGAGACCCACTTCAGACCTAGGGACACATACAGACTGAAAGTGAGGGGATGGAAAAATATATTCCATGCACATGGAAATCACAAGAGAGCTGGAGTAGCAATACTCATGTCAGATAAAATAGACTTTAAAATAAAGACTGTCACAAGAGATAAGGAAGGACACTACATAATGATCAAGGGATCAATCCAAGAAGAAAACATAACAATTATAAATATATATGCACCCAACATAGGAGCACGTCAATACATAAAGCAAATGCTAACAGCCAGAAAAGGAGAAATCAACAGTAACGCAATAATAGTGGGGGATTTTAACACCCCACTTACACCAATAGATAGATCATCCAGACAGAAAATAAGTAAGGAAGCACAAGCTTTAAATGACACAATAGACCAAATAGACGTAATTAATATTTTTAGGACATTCCACCTGAAAGCAGCAGAATACACTTTCTTCTCAAGTGCACAGGGAACATTCTCCAGAATATCACATTTTGGGTCACAAAGCAAACCTTGGAAAATTTAAGAAAATTGAAATCGTATCAAGAAACTTTTCTGACCACAACACTATGAGATTAGAAATCAATTACAGGAAACAAACAGTAAAAGACACAAATACATGGAGGCTAAACAGTGGGCTACTAAATAACCAAGAGATCACTGAAGAAATCAAAGAGGAAATCAAAAAATACCTAGAAACAAATGACAATGAAAACCCAACAATCCAAAACCTATGGGACACAGCAAAAGGAGTTCTAAGAGGCAAGTTCATATCAATTCAAGCTCACCTCAAGAGACAAGAAACATCTCAAATAAACAATCTAACCTTACACCTAAAGCAACTAGAAAAACAAGAACAAAGAAAACCCAAAATTAGTAGAACGAAAGAAATCATAAAGATCAGAGCAGAAATAAATGAAATAGAAACAAAGAAAACAATAACAAAGATCAGTAAAACTAAAAGCTTGTTCTTTGAGAAGATAAACAAAGCTGATAAACCTTCAGCCAGACGCCTCAAGAAAAAAAGGGAGAGGACGCAAATCAATAAAATTAAAAATGAAAAAGGAGAGATTACAAGTGACACTGCAGAAATACAAAAAATCATAAGAGCAAGCAACTACAAGCAACTCTATGCCAATACAATGGACAACATGGAAGAAATGGACAAGTTCTTGGAAAAGTACAACCTTCCAAGATTGAACCAGGAAGAATTAGAACATATAAAGAGACCAATCACAGGTAATGAAATTGAAACTGTAATTAAAAATTTTCCAACAAACAAAAGCCCAGGACCAGATGGCTTCACAGGCGAATTCTGTCAAACATTTGGAGACGAGCTAACACCTATGCTTCTCAAACTCTTCCAAAAAATATAGCAGAGGGAAGAACACTCCCAAACTCATTCTACAAGGCCACCATCACCCTGATACCAAAACCAGACAAAGATGTCACAAAGAAAGAAAACTACAGGCCAATATCACTGATGAACATAGAAGCAAAAATCCTCAACAAAATACTAGCAAACAGAATCCGACAACACATTAAGAGGATCATACACCATGATCAAGTGGGATTTATCCCAGGGATACAAGGATTCTTCAGTATACACAAATCAATCAATGTGATATACCATATTAACAAACTGAAGGATAAAAACCATATGATCACCTCAATAGATGCAGAAAAAGCTTTGACAAAATTCAACACCCATTTATGATAAAAACTCTCCAGAAAGTGGGCATGGAGGGAACTTACCTCAACATAATAAAAGCCATATATGACAAACCCACAGCAAACATCATTCTCAGTGGTGAAAAACTGAAAGCGTTTCCCCTAAGATCAGGAGCAAGACAAGGAAGTCTACTCTCACCACTATTATTCAACATAATATTGGAAGTTTTAGCCACAGAAATCAGAGAAGAAAAAGAAATAAAAGGAACACAAACTGTAAAAGAAGTAAAACTGTCACTGTTTGCCGATGACATGATACTATACATAGAAAATCCTGAAGATGCCACTAGAAAACTACTAGAACTAATCAATGAATTTGGTAAGGTTGCAGGATACAAAATTAATGCACAGAAATTTCTTGCATTCCTATACACTAACAACAAAAATCAGAAAGAGAAATTAAGGGAACAATCCCATTTACCATCACAACAAAAAGAATAATATACCTAGGAATAAACCTACCTAAGGAAGCAAAAGACCTGTACTCAGAAAACTATAAAACACTGATGAAAGAAATCAAAGATAACATAAAACAGATGGAGAGATATACCATGTTCTTAGATTGGAAGAATCAATATTGTGAAAATGACTATAGTACCCAAAGCAATCTAAAGATTCATTGCAGTCCCTATCAAACTACCAATGGTGTTGTTCGCAGAACTAGAACAAAAAATTTTCACAATTTGTATGGAAACACAAAAGACCCTGAATAGCCAAAGCAATCTTGAGAAAGAAAAACAGAGCTGGAGGAATCAGGCTCCCTGACTTCAGACTATACTACAAAGCTACAGTAATCAAGACAATATGGTACTGGCACAAAAACAGAAATATAGATCAATGGAACAAGATAGAAAGCCCAGAGATAAACCCACGCACATACAGTCACCTTATCTTTCATAAAGGAGGCAAGGATATAAAATGGAGAATAGACAGCCCTTCAGTAAGTGGTGCTGGGAAAACAGGACAGCTACATGTAAAAGAATGAAATTAGAACATACCCTAACACCATACACAAAAATAAACTCAAAATGGATTAAAGACCTAAATGTAAGGCCAGACATTATAAAACTCTTAGAGGAAAACATAGGCAGAACGTAAATGACATAAATCACAACAAAATCCTTTTTGACCCACGTCCTAGAGTAAAGGAAGTAAAAACAAAAATAAACAAATGAGACCTAATGAAACTTAAAAGCTTTTGCACAGCAAAGGAAACCATAAACAAGATGAAAAGACAATGCTCAGAATGGGAGAAAATATTTGCAAATGAAGCAACTGACAAAGGATTAATCTCCAAAATATACAAGCAGCTCATGCAGCTCAATATTAAAAAAACAACTCAGTCCAAAAATGGTCGGAAGACCTAAATAGACATTTCTCTAAAGAAGACATACAGATGGCCAACAAATGCATGAAAAGATGCTGAACATCACTAATCATTAGAGAAATGCAAATCAAAACCACAATTGAGGTATCACCTCACACAGGTCAGAATGGCCATCATCAAAAAATCTACAAACAATAAATGCTGGAGAGGGTGTGGCGAAAAAGGAACCCTCTTGCACTATTGATGGGAATGTAAATTGATACAGCCACTATGGAGAACAGTATGGAGGTTCCTTGAAAAACTAAAAATAGAACTAGCATATGACCCAGCAATCCCACTACTGGGCATATATCCTGAGAAAACCGTAATTCAAAAAGAGACATGTACCACAATGTTCATTGCAGCTCTGTTTACAATAGCCAGGACATGGAAGCAACCTAAATGTCCATCAACAGATGACTGGATAAAGAAGATGTGGCACATATATACAATGCAATATTACTCAGCCAAAAAAAGGAACGAAATTGAGTTATTTGTAGTGAGGTGGATGGACCTGCAGTCTGTCATACAGAGTGAAGTTTAGTGAGGTGGATGGACCTGCAGTCTGTTATACAAAGTGAAGTAAGTCAGAAAGAGAAAAACAAATACCGTGTGCTAACGCATATATATGGAATTTAAAAAAGCAGTACTGATGAACCTAGGGGCAGGGCAGGAATAAAGACACAGACGTAGAGAAAAGACTTGAGGGCACTGGGTGAGAAGGGGAGGCTGGGATGAAGTGAGAGAGTAGCATTGATGTATATACACTACCAAATGTAAAATGGATGGCTAGTGGGAAGCATAGCACAGGGAGATCAGCTCGGTACTTTGTGACCACATAGAGGGGTGGGATAGGGAAGGTGGGAGGGAGATGCACGAGGGAGGGGATATGGTGATATTTGTATACATATAGCTGATTCTCTTTGTTGTACAACAGAAACTAACACAACATTGTAAAGTATTTATACTCCAATAAAGATGTGAAAAGAAAAAAAAAAAGAATCGAGGGATTGGCAGTGTGTCCCCCTTTGGAAGCCCATGGTCTTACTGCTACATATAGATCTTGGCTGGTCTGTGATCGTCACCCCGTCCCACCCCACCCATCAATATTCTCCACTTTCTCCTACCAACATTACTTTTCTTCCCTGCTTTACTTTCCTAGGGTCCTGACATCCTAAATACATCAGCTGTTCCAATAACTAGATAATGTTTCTTGTTTTTAACTTTATCTTGCATTTTTGCTTGAGTTTTAATTTTTAAAAACTTGGTAAATTGAAGTTTCCTGTGTAATCTGCCTTTTCCAGTTACGATCTCCTCATGACAGAAAATAGTCAAGCACTTCCTTCTTTGTGCATTCTACACTAGAGAGCATTTCTCTCCAGTGCCCTGAGAAAATAATTTTTGCAATAGCCAGTTTGGGTGTTTGCTTTTTAAAATTTGAGAAACAGAAACAGAATAATAAAAACACAAAGAGTAATGATGAAGAGGTAAAAAAAAGATCTAAAGGAGACTATTTAAAGAACTGGATTGTTTAGCCAAGTAACAGAGCAGATTCACGGTTGCATAAAAGCCTACCTTGTGGTGAAAACATGACTACCTAATGATTTTTTATGAATGACATCTGGGAAAATGAAGAATGAAACTAATTACAATTTCTAATGGAACATTTGATCTAGACAATGAGTCTGTGGCACCAAATGCCTTCAGGAAGCTTTCTTCTCAGCTGGAACCTAATTTTACTGGACCCATTTTACTCTGTATGATAATGCGGATGTCCTTTGTGGCTTCTTTGAGGTCAAAAAGGCATCACTATGTGCTGTTTAGGAGTTAGTTCCTTTCTAAATAAGATCTCACTGGGTCATTACCCAGAAGCAATAATTGGGCCATCAGGGACAAGATGAGCTCAAAATGAAAGAATTATTCACTGGCTGAAGATGATAAGCCACTAAGGCAAAAATCAGCAAAGACCACAGATTGTATCATCAGCTTTAGACCTTTTTCCTGCTTTTTAAATGGAAAGAGGAACTGACCATATATACTTAGTTTAATAAATGTTTTAAGGTGCCATTTTTAACCAAAAATGTTTATTGTTTCCCCTCCTTACAAATAAAAAGGAGAGAAAATAGGAAAATTTCAATTACTGTAAACCAGCAAAGAGTTAAGGAGGAAAGAATATGTACACTAAAGAGAAAATAAATAAAAATACTGTCTAACCATGGATATGAAGGAATTGGGCTACTTTGAATAAATTTAAAAAATAAAAGCATTTCCTGTTTTTAAAATGAATAGTTTGATTTGGCATATAAGATATTATGAACAATGGTTTTTATACATATAATTGTAATAAAGTAAATGCTTTACAAATAGGCATTTTATTCAAATGATACAGAAATATTTTCATCATCAGGGAACAAATATCTATTATCATCTCATTTGCATTGCTTTTATTTTATGTTATATATTTGAAAATAGGGAATCAGTGTTTTTTCAATTCAATTGTTAAACTGCCAAAAATAAAATAATAAAACTTTATCTTTAATTGCAACCCTCTAAGGGTTGCTTTTCTTTCATGGTTTTCTTCAATGCAAAAAGCACTTCTTATGTGTAGAAAATAATGAAAATAATAGCTCTACACTTGTGCCTTTTCATATGTTAAATTTTTAATTGGAGAGTTTTATTAAAGGTATATTGTATAGCACAGGAAATATAGCCAATATTTTTATAATAACTTTAAATGGAGTATAATTTATAAAAATATTGAATCACTATGTTGTACACCTGAACCTAATATAAAATTGTAAATCAACTATACTTCACTTTAAAAAAGTATATTATCATACATGGCATCACTTTGAAAATCAGTTCAGAATCTAGAGTAGTTGGTCGTTTGCAGTCTACAGTAAAATTGTGATTAGAGCCCGTAAAAGCCAATTTAAATGAGAAGGTGACTTAATTGAGCCACTACGAGAAAGTGGACTTATTAGTTACAGGTTATGAACACGTTGTAAAGTGAGCAACTGTCCCAATTTGTCCAGGACTGAGAGGTTTCCCATAACACGAGGAGGCTTTCAATGGTAAAACCAGGATCATCCCAGGCAAACTGGGAGGAATTGGTTACCCTAAGGCATGTCTTCTGTTGGCTGCCCTGGAATGGGCGCCCCCATCATAAATTCTAGCCAGAGATATCACTGTGCTCTTTCTACCATCTCATGTAAGTGTATCATTTCAATGGAGGTGAGGGAAGAAGCCAGGCAAATATCTTGGGCAAAATACCAGGATAGAAAGGAAAGAATGTTAGATCATATTGTAAGGGTGAAGGGAAGCCAATGAAGAGTATTAAACTGTGTGACAAAATGTGACTTTTTTTTTTAATCTGACTTATTTTTTTAATAGAATCCCTCTGGCTGCAGGTGGAGGACAGACTATAGAAAAGGCAAGAGTGGAAACAGGATGACCATTTAAGGATCTCTGTGGAAGTTCAGGAGAGAGTCATTATAGGGTGGTACTGGTGGATTTGATGAGAAGTAATTGGACTGGGATGTATTTTGAATATTGAACCAATAGGATTTATGCATGCATGAGATGTAGGATATGAGAAAAAGGGAGAAGCCATGGATTATTACAAGATTTTTGCCCTGAGCAATTGGGTAATTGATGTTGCCTTTTACTCACATGGCAAATGCTAAAAGAACAACTGATGTGCAGGGAAATCATTTTGTTTCCCATGTGTTAAGTTTGGTATGTTTATTAGAAATTTAAATAAAAGTCAGGTAGTCTATTGTTAACAAAAGTCTAGAGTTTAGGATAAATACAGATGTAAATCTGATGGTCAGCGATGTTTGTATTGTATTTAAAATCATGGAACTGGAGGGGTTCATCTGATAGAAAAGGAAAAAGTTGAGGACTAAAGCCAAAGAATGTCAACATTTAAAGGTTAGAAAGAGGAGGAAGAGGTGCCAAAGGAGCCTGAAAAGGAGAAGCCAGTGGGGCGGAAGGAAAACTGGAATAATTTAGTGTCATGATGTCAACAGAAGAGTCTCAAGAAGGAAGGAGTAATTAAGGATGTCAGATACTGTTAAAAATTTAATAAGATGAAGATTAATGATTTCGATCGGGTTTGGTAACATGTAGACTTTTATGAGAGTAGTTTCCATGCATGAAAGCATGAGTGGAATGGGTTTGGGAGAGCATGGAGGAGAATGAATGGACCCAGAGAGTGTGGTCTGAGGATTGAAGTTACCACCATATAAATTTAATCAAAAGTGGTAGCGTTTAATGTTTTTAACAGCTGGGCTGTACTTAAGTATGTTGTATACTTGTGAGTTCAAAGCATTCTTCATAAAACCATGCGTAATTCTAATTTGTGCTTGTTTTAAAAAAAAAAAAGGCAGGACATTTTATCTGTGGATTCATTACTCTTACAAGCAGGCTGTGGCCACCATTATACAGCTATAATAAGATGACATATCCGTACCTGTTGTAGAAATAGTTCAGGTAAAATGAGGCAGGGACTTTCCCTGAAAAGCTTATTCACTATGGGATTGAGATCATTATTGTTAACAGATCATCAGTCTTGGTCTTGACTTATCAGTATGGAAAGGAAAGCCACCTTTCACCCATTTGCTCAAGATGATGACATCTTGGTCTTAAATTACAGTTATAATAAAAATGGTAACAATGATAATAATTGTGTTGGTACCTGACATCTTACTGTATAACTGTTACTGAATACAGGATCACAAGTGAGTATGCTTTTTTTCACACTGGATTTCAATGTCAACAATTTATTTATTAATTAGTGAGCATGCCTAGTGCTAGGTTTAGGTTTTAAGAAAAAAAAGTAAAATAGATCTTGAGATGACTCTGACTGTAGATTGGTCCAAATTGAAACATAGGCTAGAATGCAAAATTGGACAAAATTAAAGTTATTTCACTTTGAACTACAGCCAAATCTGCAAACAAGCAAAGCAAAGGCCAGACAGAAAGTCCAGATTATAAGTAAATGGATGTTGCTCCAGGATGCCTGCCTTGTTCTTCTCAGAAGCAAGCCTACCTTCCATGGTGTCAGGAGCCAGCAGAGTGAGAAATCTCTCAGATTATGAGAGCCCAGAGTTCAGGCTTGCTCCCTTTGCTAATATTATACTGGGAAAGAATCTTATTAACAATCAAATATCTATCACATTAAAAATCCTTAGTGGTAAAAGTTGAATTGGCTTTTAGGAAAAAAAATTGCGGAATGAGATGAGTGGATAACAATCTACTTAGGGCAAGAGCACAAAACAAAGGAATAGGAGAATGACCAGAAGGGTAACAGTACTAATAACATTGATTAAAGTCTTATTTTGTGAAAAACTTGCAAAAACCAGTGAACACCAGTCACCGGGGGGGGGGGGGGGTGTTTCTTGTTCAAATGCAAAATTCTGATTCTGTAAGTCTCCAAGATGAGGTGGATGCAGCTGGTTAGGGCACAGTCTTTGAGTAGCGAGGGCCAAGCTGCTTCCAATGGTGAACTAGAGTAAAATGGGAAAGACGGGCTTAGAACAAATTGTAGAGGGTCCTGAAGACTGGATTCAAGAGTTTGATTTCTAAATGTAGACAATGGGGCATTGATGGATTTAGATGAACTGCCGTGAAAATGAATCATAACTTTAGGACTAGTCGTAAGATAGAGAGGCAACAAAAGAATCAGGCAGGATGGGATGGATTTCTGAGAAGTTTAAAAGACTTGATAGGATTTGGAGATATATAAAGTATGTTTGAATAAAGTGAGATAGTCAATAAAGATCCCAAAGTTGTGAGGCAGGATGAAGAGAAAAATATTTCCATTACAAAAAGTGGTAAGTGAAGAGAGTTGGTGGATGGTGAAAGTGATACTTGAGAACAGTGCCCCTTTATATCTAGAGATATGCTAGTATCATTAATAATATTGGCATAAGATAAAGTAAAACTGAGCCTTTGGCTGAGAGACAATAAATATGTGCATACCAAGAGAAGATGAGAAGTTTGGGGAAAAATTAAATGTTAAATTTTTGAAAGGGTGTTATTATGAGCTGTGGAGTGAAGGAATAAAGGAAATGAATGGAAATGAGAACTTATATTCAGAAATTGATATGAAACTTCTAAAGCGACATACAAACATTGCAGAAGAGAGAGCAAACAGGCTTCAACTGAGGTCTTATTCATAAAACATCAGCTCGAGTATGTCATTCAAGCTCTTTACATAATTATAGTTCAATACTTCTGCTGCATTTGCTGTTTATGTGGCTCAGTTTATTATGCAACTTAGCACCAGCATTTTTGGGGATTCATTAATTCATGTGGGGGTAAGGGTGTGTTTCTTTTCAACCTAAAGATGGCTTACCCACATTTAACTCTGAGAGGATTCCGATTATGAAGTGATTCTAATGAGTGTTTTGCTGACAGAGGCTTGAGCTCTTAGAATATTTTGTTGTTGTTGTTCCTTATACTGAATCATCTGGTAGTGTTGCTGTGGCGGGAACTCCTTGTTGTCTCTCAGTATCCTTTTCTCCTTTTTTTCATAACATTACATTTTTATTTACATAAATGTCCAGTAAAAGACTACTTTTCCCAGCTTCCCTTATGGCTAGATATGGCCATACAACTAGGTTTTGGCCAGTGCTATATGAGTAAAAGTGGTTTATGAAACTTCTTTAAAGAGGAATAAGGTTGTGCCCTCCTACTGCAGTTTCTTTCTACATCTGATTATTGAAACATGGTCATGGTGGTAAACTACCTTGGACTATTGAGAACATGAGTGTTGCACAGTCGGAGGGCAGAGCATTAAGTTGCTATCAGCCTCGTGTCCCTATATCCTTGAGTTGCCAGTCACCTAAGCACTGAGACTTTTCCAGGAAAGAGAAATACATTTCAATCTTCTGTATTTGGGGCTTTGTTATAGTAGCCAAATCTGTGTTCTAATGAATACAAGTAAGTTTGAGAAAGGTGTTTTCAAAAACCTATTGCACACAGAAGTAGAGGACAAATGTATGGACACCAAGTGGGGAAAGTGGGGGTGGTGATGGTGGTGGTGGGATGAATTGGGAGATTGGGATTGACATATATACATTCATATGTATAAAATATATTACTAATAAGAACCTGCTGTATAAAAAAATAAATAGAATTCAAAAAAGCAAACAAAAAAAAACCTATTGCACCTCTAGACCTTCCTCCCTAAGCAGAGGCCCTCTCATCTATTTCAGTTAACTATTAGAGCATCCTTCAACATTTGCCTTTGTCCCTAAAGTCTCTATACCTATCCATGCATCGCTCTCAGTTCAAGAAAACGAAACATTTTCTTATCCCCAAAGCCCACTCTTCCACGTATACCCTCAATCATATTCTTTCTTAATTCATTAAGTGACAGAAGCTAGGCATTATTTCCTTTTTGGTATAGTGCCCTTCATTCCTGCTTTCAACTGGTTTTTTTTTCTTCTAACATGCATAGTACTCCTTAAACTGAGAAATGAAATCTTCAGTTGAGTATGTTGTGGTTCCATATCTTCATTTCCTTGTATGCCAAACGACTCAAATGATGGGGATATGTATACTGTTTCAATTTCCTTTTCACTCACTCTTCAAATAGTACTCTAAGAAAAGTCTCCCGTTCTAATTATTTTATTTAAACTGCCCTTTTAAAACATCATCTTTGGGTTTTTCCCTGATTATTAAAATAATAAATGCTAATTTCAAAAAAATCAGAATGTATAAAAGAGACCTAATCTCTAATCTGCCATCTAGGATATATGTACATGTAATAAATATAAATGACATAGAATAATTATCCTATTATAAATATTATGATATAACCAAATAGTATATGTAATATTTATATTATGTATGTCTAATATTAATATAATTTTATAATTTATATAATATAAATATAATTATATTTATTAATATTAATGTTTGATATATCTTAACCAAACATTGGTATATTTATAATATTTTGTATATATTATATATTGTAATATATAATGTTTGGTGTATATTTATTATAAGTATTAATATTCATGCCAAATATTTTATATATAATATAAAATTTTTATATATATAATATTTGTTGTGCATCCTAATATTTACAATTATATCTATTTTTATATTTCTTTTCACAATGAAATCATACTCCATATACACTATATTCTACTTTGATACCTTCAAGTGATTACTATCCTATCCTCCATCAGTCATTCTAGTCTTCTCAGCTGAGGCCCCAGATATCATGGAGCAGAGACAAGTCATGCCCTGGCCCTGGCCAAATTCCAACCCATAGAATCATTGACCATAATAAGATGGTTATTGTTTTATGACCTAAGTTGGAGATGGTTTGTTATACAGCATATATAAACAGAACAAAATCTAAGATATGACCGTAATTATTACTATAATAAACTGGCTTAGAAAAACAGACTAGCATCACCTGATTTAGCCTCTGACAAAAAACAAAGATGAATGAGTTGGAAGCTACCGTAGGAGGTAAAGGAGATGAGGTATCGTCAGTGCTTTTTTCAGAAGTGAGGTTTTAAAGCAGAGAGTGTCTGTGGACACAGCCTGACAAATTAGAGACCCCTTGCCCTGGCATCAGCTGGGATTATGAAGTTCACCAAGATTCTCTGGCCTTGGTCTTTAACAATGAACCTGGGAGAGGTACAAGCTGTCCCAGTCCCCAAGTGCGTCTTGTGTCTCTGCCAGACCGAACATCATGAGCCAGCACATGCAAACTGTCGCCCTGATCCAGAGCAGCTGTCTAATTACAATTTTGTTATTATTAATTACAGAGTAGAAAATCATTTGTAATTAGCTCAGCCTAAATCATAGTTTAAACAGCCAAAAATTACATTACAAGCTAAAGTGTAATTAAAGCACTACACTAAAGTGTTTATTTAAACCCAGTTAAGTTACTGCAAATTTTTCAATCAGCTTCTCAGGCTGATACATAGATTTAATTAGTCTCCAGTACTGACAGTTTAGTGCATTTATTCATTAAGCGTCAATATTGCCGAACAAATCTAAATAAAATATAGACAGAGCTGCTTTAAAGGGGCAGTCATGAAACATCTGGGCGAGCTAATGAGGCTGGGAAAGATGTGAATGCTAATGAGTCTCCAAGGCTGCTGGAGGAACACTGGCTCTGGGAAGCAGGGGATCTCAGTACTGAGCACATTTGCAGTGTAGGTTTCTGCTGCAGGTTGACTGGAATGGTCCTGTGGGGTGGGGCAGATATCAACTGCACTCAGTTCTTGCTCTTACTCTAGGGTCGATCTCAGGTGCCACTCGGTAGAATTCTGGATAAAGATAAAAGAGAACATCCCACTCTGTCGACCTCTGGGGCTCTATGTATCTTCTTAAGAAATAGAAGAGCTTATAAAGTGATTTTCAGGATGAAGCAGCTTCTTTCTTGAAGGGTTTAGAGAAAGTGATCTCTGTGGTGATAAGTATCAAGCACATTCCAAGGAATGAATTTTCTATTTGAGGACTATTGTTTGGAAAATCGTCCTTGCCACACATGCAAAAATGCCTGTGCACACTTCTAAATGAATTCCAGATTCTTTGAAGCACTCTTCAGGGGGAGCTCTACACATTCCTTGATAAGGCTGCCATTTCTCAATGCATTCTTGGTAGTTCTTTCTGAAATGCCTTCAGAGTCACCCTCATCATTTCTTGCTGGATTGCCTTCATAGCCTCCAAACACTTCTCCCATTTTCCAGTCCTGTTTCCCCACATCGTTTTTTTTTTTTTTCATCCTGCTGCCAGAATTGCTACTCTAGAATGCAAGCCTCTTTATGTCATTGCTCTGCCTACAACTTTAGGGTAGCGCCTCACTCCCTCCAAGGTTCAGAAGCTGAAACTTCTCTCCCAAGGTCCCCTGTGAACAGTCCGTTGCTCTGCTTCTCTGTCATCATCTCAGCACTCTGTCCTGTGCCCTAATTCTTTAGGATTCCCTAAAAGCATCAAGATATCTTTTGCCTCCATGCATTTTGCAACTGAGGTATCCCCATTAAGTGAACTGATTTCCCTGCCTTGGCTTGACCAAATCCTATGCATCATTCAAAATTCAGCTCTGGCAATATCTATGGGAAATGTTTCCTGATCTGTCCTTCACTTTAAGTGACTAGCCTCCCACAATGTTTCCATGCTTTTATTGCTTTTGTATCATTTACACTATATGCAGTAATCATCTAAGCCTGCTGAGACCTATAAAACAAGAGCTTTTTGAATTCGAGGAGGTGGTAATACATAATGACCTTAGGCAGTCATTATTCATGATTAATTTCAGTATCCCCAGCGTTGTCCATGGTGCTTGTCACATCCCAAGTGCCATGTAAATATCTGATGCATGAAACATAGCACTGTTATTTTAGGTGGAATTGATGATTGCCAGCCTTTACTTATTTGAAGATAGACTATATTTTTGCAAATAGTCATAAATTGTTTAAAGAAAAGATTAATAAATGGCATGGGTAATAAAGTTGTGTTATAATTTTTGGTAAAATAAAATCATATATGAGTAAAAGTAATGTTTTGTAGAATAAACTAGATGTAGATTAATTATTTCTGAAAAATCTCTCAGTAACATTAGAATAAGGATGATACTAATTTGGGTGTTTTTAAATACTTATCAAAATCAGTTTGAATGTTTTATAATTACCTATAGCATTTTGTTAAAGTTTTTTTGATGTGGACCATTTTTTTAAAAAGTCTTTATTGAATTTGTTACAATATTGCTTTTGTTTTATGTTTTGGTTTTTTGTCCACAAGGCATGTGGGATCCTAGCTCCCCGACTAGGGATCGAACCTGCACCCCCTGCATTGGAAGGCGAAGTCTTAACCACTGGGCCACCAGGGAATTCCCACCTATAGCATTTTTGTCATAGCTAAGTATTAGTATGGCCACTGGACAGAAATATTTTGACAAATTTTGTGTTATAAGTAAGTAACAACATTGGTCATGAACACGCTACATTCACCTTTTCTTTGGTGTATACCAGTTTTGCCCTTAACAGCTATGTGACCGTGGGCAATTTATTTAACCACTTTGAGGTTCAGTTTCCTCATCTGTAAAATCGGCATTATAATAATATGTGTCTCATAGGCTGTGGTGAGATTTAAAGCAGTTAATAGATGTAAATCTTTTAGGATAGTGCCTAGTATATAGTAGGTGCTACACAATAGTTTGCAAGTATTACTTTTATATTACTAATATTATTTGCTTTCTTATCTGAGATGTCAGGTTTTTTGTAGAAGAATTTAAAGAAATCATTGATACTTGGAAGGGGAGCAATTTCAATGCAACAGAGCTGGACTGAGCTAGTGGATCTTAATTTAGATGTTGATATTTGTCTAATTGTTTTACTCTTATTTGTGTACATGGTATGCATTTTTAGATGAGAAATGGATAAAACACCCATAGTGTAACTAACAGTTCCTCCTGGACTGTGCACATATTTACCTTTGAGATGTAAGGATGAATAAGGAGAGCAGTATAAATCCACTTAAAACTAATGAAAGTATCTAGATTTTAGTTGCAAACTGTCAGATTACGTCTCTTTGAAAATAAACAGTCTGCAAAAGCATTGAAATTCTTGATATGCAATTATGAGACATTCAAATTTTGAGGACTTAGTTGAATACATTCAACAAGTAACGAAAGAACTGACCTTGTCTCCAACCATTCATCTTTCACTTTGTTAACCATTTAATATCCATTCACAGAACAACTTCTAGTACCATGTACTAATATAGTTCTGGGAAAGTTTTTGTTCTACTTAAGTTAAAGATAATACTCCTAAGAATTTAAATATCCCTATAGAATTGCTCTTTTCAGGACAAGTCTTTGGTATTATGTCACTGGCCTAGGTTGAGAAATGTCATCACAAACAATTTAATGAGACTAGTCACTCTATTTGTTGTAAGAATGATTTGTTCATTACACAACTCGACATCCCTCTTATAAGAATCAATGAGATAAATTTCTTTTTGTGTTTTCTTGTTTGTTCAGAACTGGTCTTGATTCATTCCTTGTACAGATGTCTAGTAAATCCAGAGTCAAATTCATGACCACCTTTTAGTAAATAAATGAAATTTTGCAATGTGCCTTTTGCATATTTATTTTTATTACTTCTCTCTTACTGTCATTTCCCTTTTGTTTTCATACCTCATCCACTTATTTCAATGTGTTATTATTGAAACAGTATGTATTACTGAATGTGATATGTGTTTATGAATCTACCTTATATGTTTTAGAACAAGGACAAGTATAAATAATGGAAGAAGGAAAGGAGGAGAAAGGAAGAAAGAGAGGAAAGAAAAAGGGAAGAAGGAAGAGGAAAAGTTTTTAAGGAACTTAGTCCAAATGCAGAGTACCATATGGTGAGATTTCTTATAGGCAAAGCAAATAAGTTATATTCGTTGTAGAATAGGACACTAGTAATAATGGGTAATACCTATATCTACACATATGTGAGCTCCTTCACCCAGTTTCACTCCAAGAATTGTTGTGTTACCATGAGAAGGAGTCATTCAATTGGGTGATAGCTTGTATATACGAAACACATTGAGAACCCCAAAGCTGGACAGATTCTGATAAGTCAAGAGAGCACTTCCATTATGAAGCTGAGTCTGTCTGATGTGTGCATTTCTTTGTGCAGGATGGTGTTCATTAAAAAACAAAATCTGTTCTAACTTATAATATGCTTGCTCAATATCTTGGAATACCATGCAAGGTCACTGAACTTATTATTTAAATTCTTCCTCTTGTTTGGATTTTCCTTCCTTTTATTTTATTTGAAATGAATTCAGACCATTATAAAAGCCCGCAGCAGCTTGCAGCAAATCAGCTGCTTCCACCAAGTGCTTCACACCCTTACAGCAAATTGTTTGACGTTTCCAAGGTTATAAAACAGTTGGTCTTCAAGAAAAAACATTTTCATTTGAATATTCTTTTGCATTTTTCTTTATATTGTAAATTTAAAGTGGAGAATGAAAATTTAGTGGATGAATATAATATTATTGTTATAATGTCAGTTGAGAATATAAAATTCAAGTCAGTAAGTGGTCTGCAATTTCATCCTAGAAATTGTAGAAGGAGCTAGTCTTGTACATTAAAAGCCTTGGACTCCAAAAAGATTTCTTTTTTCTTCCCTGAAAATTCCTCAGAGGATAAAACTCATTATGCCATAATTGGATATAAAGCTTGCTATACAAACACCCTAGGGAGAAAGATATGTTTTCTTAAATTTATGCTAATATAAACAAAATAAATATCTCCCAGGTTTAGGACCAAGTTAGGAGCTGAACTCTGAGACAGTGTACCTCTGGGCATAAATTCGAGTTATATTTCAAGGTCTGATAGAAGTTTGTGGTGTTGTTTCTTATTCCCTTTTGCTAAGATGCCGTGGAGAATAAGAGCTAAATCTACAGGCTCTCTAATACAGAGAAACCAGAGCCTGGCATGTAGAGAACTGCCTCCTACCATGTGGAACACCCTCAGAGTGTATGATGGTTCTGGAATTGACTGATAGGAGCCCATAAGATCCAACCTGGTAGTTTTAGAATTGGACTTAATTTGGGTCCAGATATCTGGAAAGAAGAATTACGCCAAAGCCACGACTTCTTACCACTACTACGAAGAGATCTGAGTTCTCTTCTCTGAATAGCTGGAGTAGTATACGTCCTCAAAAGGACAAATCCAGGAGCTGTTATCCCTGGAACAAGCCCTGGCCCTTCGGTTCCTGGAGACGTGATGCCATCACGTCTTGCCAAGACACAGCTCTGTTTATGCCACTGCTCTAGTTAAAAGACTTTCATGGACCAAATTCTTCCTCTTAATATACCTGATTTTCTGGGTATATTCCAAGTATTTTTGGAGCCCATGGCCCATATGGTGGGGGTCTCTCCTCCTATTCCCAGCTCTTTCTCTCTTTTTCTCATTCCTCCTCCAATCTCTGTGAACCACCAAAAGCAACAGTGCTATCAGTGGCCTGACTTCAAGCTTTCACTTGGACTTATGGTCAGCCCCCCTTAGTCACAGCCTATCTTGGGCCCACCTTTGAATTCCCAGCATGATGCTGCCTTCTCATATACTCTTCTTCTATGGTGTTCAGATTATCTGCTTGTTTGCTATAAGATTCATTTCCCACCACTTCCCCACTCTGCTTTGTATTACAAGGTACTGGGCTATGCTGATTAGATTTCCCAGGCTCCAAGGTCTGTTGGCTTCCATTGGAGATTTACGTAATGCACCCAGAGGTGTGGGATATTGGAGGAAGGAAGGAGCAGGTGTTTGTACGCCTATCTTTCTCTACTCCAGGTAGCTGTCATCTCCTCCATGATTGCAGCTCCAACTGGGTAGCTCTTGCTCTGGTTCCAATACCCTCTGGGTGGCCTCAACTCATTGGTTCGGGTAACTACATTTCCTCATTTGTTTCTCCATCCTTAGGGGTGATAAGGGGTTTCTGTTGTTGCTATTCTGTCACTTGCCTCACGATGAGGCTTTCCAGGCCTCCTAGCTCTTTGGGAACTGGTCCCCAGTACCAAAGTCCCTCTATTCAAATTCTTTTTGGGAAGTGCTGTCTTCCTCAGTGGACTGTTGTTGATACAATATAGTTATCTTCATTATTCTCCTTCTCCAGCTCACTCAAACTGAACTTTTTTTTATTGACTAGTTATTTAGCAAGATGAGTCATTTCGTAATGAAGAACAAAATAATTCATTAACTTTTCCAGTTAAACATCTGAAAGTTTGCTTAATGTCTTCAGATGGTGTGAAACACAGTATCCCATGCCTACAGCATGATAAACAAAAGAGGAATGTGTTTGTAGGCCTTCTGCTGATGGTGCTAGAAAATCAATCTCTTGTGAGAAAAAGCTCCCAGCAACATAGATCCTTAGAACTACTTACCATTATGTCAAATTCACTTTAGCATCTGCAAAGAGACGTAATGTATGAATACTGAGAGAAGCACTGTTTTCTCTGTTTATACTTAAAGTCCTAAAGGTTTATAGATTTTTATAATCAAGTAAACTTTATAATTCAATAACGAGCCCTTTATTTAACGCTTACGGTAACATTTGATGTTCTGGGTCAATTTCTGTCTCTCTCATTAAAAAAGAGTAAATAAGTTCACCCATGGTTCACTCCATCAAGACATGACTAAGTATTAAGGAGGAAACTTTCATTTTGAATGTTGATGTCTCCTCCTTCTCAATTCCCTGAAGACTCATGTTGCATTTCTCTTCCACCTCGAGCAATGGTGATATTACAGCCAGTTCAGTCAATGAAACTCCCAGAGAAAAACACATTTCCATAAGACTTCAGCAAAGTGTACCAGCTGCTTCAATCCCAGGACAAATTAGGTGCAAACTATGTTTTCAAATTTTTCAGTGTTAATAGTCAAGGGCTTGGCTAGATATCCAGTGTATATTGAGGAGCATTGAGGAGATGATTGGATGGGGGATGCAGGTGTGTTCCATTTGGTCAGATGCTTACCCACAGAACAGAGGGAAAAGATGCTTGGGCTTCTTTCCTGGAAGTGTGTCTGTTACTCAGAACAGTTCACCATGGCGGACTCCTTGCCGCTCTCCAGGTAGTACTTCTGCATCCAGAGCATCATGCATTCAGTTATTCACTCATTCAAATGCTCCCCGACACTGACCCTCCTAACACCTCATGCCAGTGACTTAGAGAAAAGGGCCCACACTCTTCATGTTCATATGCATATCTCTTATAACAGAAGTACTTTTTGTTATACATAAAATTGTTCCAGACTATTCTAAACTGCAATGTTGTAGTCATAACTCCTTATGGTCACGTGTTCAGGTCTGATTTCAACTGTGATGCTCCCATGTATCAAAGAGATGGTGCCCTTACCAGGCTAGTCATTTAATAGTTTGAATACATCCTACACTTGTCAACACATTTAATGAACGAGTTCCTAAAATGTGCCAGGCACTGTGCTGTTAATATATTGTTGAATAAGACAGACATGATTCTTAGCCCATGGAGAGAAAACAGTATTAACAAATAATAAAAATAAAGTATGACGATAGTTTTGACAGGAAAAAGGGTGAATATTATGGAAGCACACTGCAGGTAGTTTAATGTAACATAGAAAACAGAGAAGGCCTCCTTGAGACAGTGACATTCAAGATGAGATCTGATGGATGAGTGGAAGTTATCTAGAAAAAGTCCGTGTTATCTAAAAAATGTATGTCAGGGACAGGGGAGGGAAGGGTGACAGTTCCAGTAAGAGGGAGCAGCATGTACTAAGATGTGACAGAAAGAACAGTGATGAAAGAGCTGAAAGAGTTCAGAAAGGCTGGAGTGAAAGGTGGATTCCCCACCAGGTAAGGCTAAACAGGTAGGCTGTGGTGGGACTTTTGGGCAGGTTTGTAAAATATATTGTAAAGTTGGAACTTATCCTAAAGGCAAGGGAACATCTTTCCAGCATAGAGTGTCATTCTTAGAAGATCTTTCTGCAGAGTTAAAAAATGGTTTTGAGTTGAGAAAAATGTTACTGCAATCCAAGTGAAATAATTGGTGATGGCCAGGAGTGAATTCTGGTAATTGAAATGGAGAGAAATGGATGGATTCAAGAGGTATTTAAGAGGTAGGGCCGTTTGTCACTAACATGCATTGTGCAGCTTGAATACTTGGTTGGTTTCATATATCTGTGTGTGTGTGTGTGTGTGTGTGTGTATAATTTCTATGCTGCTTATATATTCTGAAACAAAAATGAGGACCCATTGTTCATCAGTGGGGCAAAATGCTATAAATTGTACCTATCTTGGAAAAATCTGGGATTTTGATATTTACACTGATCTTCCTAATTGTATTAAAAGTCTGTGAAGGATATATCATGGTGTATCCCACAGTACCTAGCACATATTAAGCATATGTACCGAGCATACGTTAGTTGCTCAGGAGTGTTGTTTGATGAGCTCAAGCGTGCCTGTGTGAAATTCACCAACTCCAAGGGCACATGTTCTGACCTCTTCCTACATGAAGGGTGGCTGGATTGTTTGTTGCTGATATTCTTTTCTTTAGGACCTAGGTAGAGTTATATAGTAGAAAGTGATAAACAACGTGGTATTTCTGGAATATCTTGAGTCTGGTGACCCCTGGACCAACACTGAGTTCACCACACTAGCAGTTCATAAACACATTCACCCTTAGGCTGCGTTTGAGAGGCAGAGGGCTTTCATTTAATATGAAGCTGATATTACTGATTTTTCTCCCACACATGGTGGGGGTGTGATAACCCAGACCTTATATTTATTAGCCCGACTAATCATCAGTAGTGGTTGAACTTCAGAAAGTTCAGGACTTTGGTGGAGTTTCAAATACTCAAGACTGGATGCTCACCAGGAGTGGAGGGAAAACACTGAAGATTTTTTCTTTATTCCTGAACTGTTTTCTTAGTGGTATCTGTTTTCTTTATCCCAGCCTTTCTGTTTAAGAACAATCCTGTAATTATCTCATTTATAAATTCCTTTTCTGTACTTTTTTTTGTTCCATCCAAAAGTCATACAGAACTCTTTAACAGAAAGATTCATTTTTTAAAAATTACCATGGGAGAGAGTATTATTTCAAATAGTCTCCAATGTACAACATGGTGTAGTAGAAAGAACATAGGATGTGGCAAAATACCCCAGGTTGAAGACAGTTTCATCCACTTACAGAATAAAATTGGGCAAATGACTTATCTTTTTGGCTTTTGTGCCCTTATTTACTGAACGTGGATAAAAATAATGCAATTCACAGGTTTTTAATACTAAGTGACATATGTAAAGGGTTCTTTTTTTAACACAACCTGGCATATATTAAGTAGATGGTCAAAAAAGACTAACTTTACCATCCCATTTCTTTTTATTATCAACTTATCTATTAGTCAGAGATTGAGCTGAGACTGTCTAATGCTTCTTAGCTACCACTCTCAGACTTCCAAATAATCTATAACAACCTAAAGAGCCATATCCATGATGGACTGATTTTGTATTTCCCAGTCTCAACCTAGTACATGCTCAATAAGCTTTTTTGAAGAAATTCACAAAATAAACTTGTTGAAGAGGGTGTTGCTGCTATAAGCAATTTAAGAGAAGGAGCAAGCCTCATTCACTGTTATATTCCTAGTCTTTGTCTCACAGGAGGGACTCAGTTAATATTTGTCACTGAATTAGTAAATAAGTGAATGACTGAAAATCATGATCTATTCCAGCTTGCAATGATTTGGTGATGCAGAGTCCTAGGTAGAGAGAAAATTTATCTATCAATGTAGAATGTGCTTTGATTGGGTAGCCTGTAAGAAAAGACATGAAAAAGGAAGAGAAAAATTGCAGAGTAAGTAGATTTGATCTGCGAAAACCCCTTACAAGGACATTAATATCATTTTAAATAAATTCTAAGAATCAAGGACAGGTTTTTGAGTTAGGGAAGAAATCAGCATATTAAGTGTTTCTACTAAAAGTGTTAGTCAGTTTGTCAGTAATCTGGCATAATTTTGAGGAAGATAAGGTTTATTTTTGTACCTCTTCTGTCTTTTATTCATTATCTTTTTTTTTCTTCACTTTTTTTTTTTTTTTTTAATCTCCCAAACATTGACTATTCCTTTTAAACCACACTGCATGCTGCCTGGGGTCCTAAAACTTTTCTCGCTGGTCATTCATTCAACAATTACAACTGCTCAAGGGCAGCCTGTAGCCAAATGACTGTCTGATGGCAGGTCTGAAAGTCCATCTCCTTGTCTTGAGGCAGGACAAATTCTGTGATATCATTTATGTTCAGATCTTCCTATAGAATTAGGGTGGGTCTGGAAATTACCCAAAATTATATTACTTCTTGGTTTTTCTCCCTGGCCTTTGTCCCACTTCCTCACTGATATCTCTTGGGACTGCTTTCTTAATAAATCACTGGCACAGGTACCCTCATCTCAGGCTCTGCTTTTTGAAGACACTGGAACACTACTCTAGGCCAGGTATTTCTCTCTAGCTCTGCACCTGAAAATACTACTCACCAAATATCTACTGACTAATGAAGCTAAGATGATGTCACTCCGATTACTTTTGTGGTAATAATTCTGGACTACGCAAAACTTGCTTATTTCTAACCTACTCTTAGTTAAATTCAGTTTCCTATCCACTTTTCATTCTAATTTCCTTTGAACGTGTAGCAGCTCCTATGATCTTAAAGTTTATTTTTACTCTTTCAAGCTCCTGACTTTGACTCCAACTCAAAGATTCTGGTTTGGATTGACCAGTAAACATTCCTAATTTTAGTTATCTAATATTTGGATGTTTTCCCCACTTGACTCAGGCCTAGGACTCTAAGTGCTTTCTTACCATATGCAAGCTTGAAGAGGAGTAGGGGTGGTGAAGCTTCAGGTACTCTGCTAGACAACTAGAATTCAAAGATGGCGAAAACTGTGTCTTGAAAAATAGCACCAAGTTAGCAATTATTGGTGCAGTGGCTCTAAAATTCTAAGGGAACACCCTTAAAAATACATGGAAAAAGGAGAAGAAAATTTGCAACACTATTCCAACTCTGAGTGACAGTTAACCTACTGCAAGTAGAGATGTCCACTTATAACCAGGTCTATGGAATAGAACTGACAAAACATTGGTGGCATCTGCTGCATAGCAGCTATCTTGAAAGACAATAAGGAGATCTTTCATCAATTATATACCTCCTATTCCTGGAATTTAAAAGGCAAGGTCTTTTGTTCACCCTGTCTAGAAAAATGGACAGCTATCTTTCTAACGCAAAGAAAATACTTTCTACAATGCCAGAATGCACTCTTTTCTCTAGCATCAATACCAGTTCCAAGATTTTGTACCAAGCCAAGTAGCTGTTCATGTGTAAGGGAGAGATAAAGATGCTTAGAAATGGGTAGAGGCAGAGGCAGGTGGGCATACTCAATACCACCCATGAATAATTTATTAAATAATAATGTATAGATGAGAGACAGTTGACAAGGAGAAAAATCAACACTGAGAATTTAGGAACAAAAGAGGTGTTAGTATAAAATATTGTCCGGTTAGGAGTAAAACCAGTTAAATTTGACTAAAAATTATAAATATAGTTTTAATTTTAAAATTAGTCTGAAAAGAACACATATGTATGGAGAAGTAATCTGAAGCTATAATTTGATTCTAACTCCAGATTTTATTTATTTTAATGCAGATCATGAAATGGAAGGAAAGTTTGTAGAAAGAAATAAAAATTAGTAAATTCCTCATTTTATATAGGGGGCAGTTATTTTTAACTTTGTTAATTAGCTTTATATAGGATAAGGTTCTATTTTGAAAACCTTGAAAGTAACCACAAATAGATTAAGATTTATAGCTTTCAAATTACTAAGGAAAAATGGAGGCAGGCATTTGGTGAAAGAGAGGGAAAAGAAAGAAAAAAGCAAAAATGATATTTTAAAGAAAAGTTTTAAAAGTTATCATATAAAAATATTATAAACAGTTTAAATTATCTTGGTGAAAAAACAAAGACCCAGACTTGGCTGAAAGCAAAATTTAAATGTGTGATGTTAAATTGATATACAGTTGGCCCTCTGTATCCATGGGTTCCACATCTGCATCCACATCCACTGTGGATTGAAAATGTTCAGGAAAAAAAATTCCAGAAAGTTCCTAAAAGGAAAACTTGAATCTGAATTTGTCATCCACTGGCAACTATTTACAAAGCATTTACATTGTATTTACAACTATTTCCATAACATTTACATTGTATTAGGTATTATAAGTAATCTAGAGATGATTTAAAGTATACGGGTGGATGTGGGTAGGTTATATGCAAATACTACACTATATTATAGGAGGGATTTGAGCATCTGTGGATTTTGGTATCTGAGGGAGGTCCTGGACCCAATCCCCCATGGATGCCAAGGGACAATTGTATTCTTAAAGCAAAGCATAATTAAACAAAATTTACTTGGATTTAGAACATTAAGGAGTAAAATTTAAAATAAAAGGTGTAATTCATAATAGATATGGAATAGTAGTTTATCATACAATATAGCATCAATAATTCGAAAACAAAAATAGAAATACAAAGAGTAATTGATTCTAGCATAATTATTGCTGAATATTTTAATGGAGTTAAAAAACTGAATAACAATTTTATATCAACACACTCACATACACACGCACACACACACACACACACACTTGTACCTAGTTGAGACTACGTAGTTTTCTTATAATTCTGTAAACATTTCAAAATTGATCATATGCTAGGCCACCAAGATATGTAAAGATACTTATAAAAATTTTAAATTAGAAATAAACAAAAAGAAGTTTAAACTAATAAAACACTGAAAATGAATCTTTTAAAATAAAACAAACATAATTTTAGTTAACTATTGGGACAAAAGGAAATTAAATTTAGAAATACATAATTTTAGAAAATAATTAAAATTTAAATTCTACGCATCAAAATTTATGAGATGTGACCAACATGGCGAAGAGAAAAAAATGCATAGCTTTAAATGTTTTCATTATTTGAAAATAAGCACTGATAGAAGTGATTAAAATGCTTCATTCAAGAAGTTATGTAAAACATAGCACACTTGCCTAAAGAAAACAGGAGAATATGATAAAAACAGAAATCGTTAAATTGGAATGCAAAGTTAAATTGATACATCAGTATTTTGTTGAGAAAACATTGAAATAAAAACTTCTAAAAAATCTGAAAAAATGGATATGACACATAAAGAGAAAATGAAAAAAAATATGGTCTTTTCATCATTCACATCCCTGAGGACACATAAGATAACACATCTGGTTAGTAATGCAGCTGACAGTTAACACCGCCAGAGATACAGTCTTAAATCTTATTGCCTGGTTAAAAGAAAAGAAAAAAAAGAAAGAAAATAAGTAATTAAATTTATCTCAAAAATTTCAAAGCAGTTTCTTTAGGAAATAAAGAATAGGAAACTAAAGCTTAGTCTTAAAGAGTAAGTTACATAAAATGTCAGTTAAGAAATGGTAGAGATAGGATTCAGATTTAAGTTTGCTTGATCCTAACACTTTAATCTCCAGAGAACTTGCACAGAGCACTTGTCATACAGTTCTATGTTTCACGTTTGGCTAACACACAAAGGCAACTCTAGCAGTATCAACCTACATGGCTATATGTGATTTTCTCTAGCAGTACTTTGCAAGTGAATATAGGACTAGATCACAACGTGTAGATCCATGCTTTCCTAAGGAGAAATCTACAAAGGACAATCTAGTTTGAATTTGCAACAATAACAACAAAAGGAGAAATGCATGAGGAGCAAGTTCCTCTTCAACTAAACTTCACCAACTAAAAGAAGGACAAATTTGCATACTTCCCAAGGTCTAAATATGGGTGCTAAAGAAGGAAGCAGGTCTGGGTTCATTGGAAAAGGAATACCATATAAGAAAGTTTCCTTGAGGTGGGGATAAGACCCCAATGTGTGGAGGCCAGATGGAAGACTAGGGACTGCTTGGAGGTCCTAAGTGGCAGCCAGATAGGAATTCTTGTTCTCACCAAGTAGCTTCAGTCAAAATCCCAGCAAGGGATCCCTAAGGAATCCACCTAAGTGCTCCAAAAGAGGAAGAATCCTCTTTTTACACATTTTAACACATGGTATCCCAGCAGATAACACTAACCCCAGATCATTATTGCTTTGATCAAGTATATCCTGTCTGCTCTTTTCTTTCCTCCTTCCTTCACCCCAGCCTAAAGAGATCAGAGGAGCAGTTAGGGAGTGGAAGAGGAGGTGGAGAGAGGAAGATGGAGGAGGTTGGCCAGACCCATCTTCTCCATTGCGGGTTCCAGTCTAGGGCAGATGAAAGCCAGGGAAGGAAGAAGCTTTAAGTGGGACAAGAGTCCAGAGTTCTGAGATTACACTGCATGGAAATTGTTAATTACAGAAACAAGATAAATCTTACGACTGAAAAGACTTTTAAAAACTGTTTCTGACCTGAGATTTTACATAAAGGATGGGAAAGAATGAATTCATAGAACATGGCTGAAATGGCAAAAAAATACTATACGTACAGACTTTCAACAGGTACATGAAAAGGGGCTCAACCTCACTAATCATCAAGGAAATGCAAATCAAAAGCACAATGAGATATCACCTCACACCTGTTAGAATGGCTGTTACCAAAAAGACAGGAGATAACAAGTGTTGACAAGGCTGCGGATAAAAGGAACCCTTGTGCATTGCTGGTGGGAATGTAAATGGTGCGGCCACTACAGAAAACAGTATGGAGGTTCCTCAGAAAATTAAAAATGGAATTACCATGTGATACAGCAATCTCACTTATGGGTATATATTCAAAGGTAATGAAATCAGGAACTCGAAGAGATATCTGCGCTCCCATATTCATTGCATCGTCACTCACAGTAGCTAGGATATGAAAACAACACTTGCACAATGGAATAATATTCAGCCATGAGAAGGAAGGCAGTCCTGCCATTTGTGACAATGTGGATGGACCTTGAGGGAATTATGCAAAGTGAGAAAAGTCAGACAGAGAATAACGAATACTGTATGGTCTCATTTATATGCAAAATCTGAAAAAGCAGAACTCAGAGTAGAATGGTGTTTGCAAGGGGCAGGGGATGGGGTGGTGGGAGAAATGGGCAGATTTTGGTCAAAGGGTACAGTTACAAGATGAATAAATTCTGGACATTTAATTTACTGCATGATGACTATAGTTAACAATACTGTTACGTTGCTGAGAGATTTAATTTTAAATATTCTCATCACAAAAATGAAATGGTAATTATATGAGGTGATGGAGGTGTTAACTAACCTTACTGTGGCTATCATTTTTCAATATATAAGTGTATCAAATCATCAATATGTACACCTTACACTTACACAATGTTATTTGTCAATTATATGTCAGTAAAGCTAGAAGGAAACAAACACCCACAAAATCAAACCAGTAAATCTAATCATCCAATGATCGAATTTTATGCTTCTGTTGTTTTTCTTGTCACCATCTGATGTCGCTGTGGAGCGCATATTGAGTGAAGCATGGTGAAGTCCTCTAGAATTGCAGCAGCATGATGGTGACCCAGGGACATATGGCTAAACAGCTGGCACTCTAGTAGGTACTTAAGCACTGTCACAAGCAGTGTGGTGACGGAAGTCAGAGTTGCTTGCTGGACAGTAATTTCTCAAGGTTTAAAATAAGTTGAAGTCAGTGTTCCACATGATTCCCCTAAGCTACAGTAGCCCCACTATCCCTTTAGCTCTGCACGTACAACGTTACAGCCCTTTGCTACATCATTTCCCAGTGCACAGAAGTCCTTTACCTTACCAGTTCCAAAACTTGTTCCATTCTCTGTTCTAGGACATCTGACATTTCCTTGTTCAAATGGACGAGAGAAGGAGATACTGAATTGATTTTGTTATAATTACAAGATTGGAAGTAATTTCTTTTTTGCTTTTGATTGTTTTAGGAGTACTGTTTATGTCATTCATTTTCTTAAAAAGAAACCTTCCAAAAAGCATGCAGGGCAAAGTCTTGATTTGACCTCCAAATGCTGCATTGTCTCCATGCAGATTAATCAATATCTTTCTGTTGCTCTGTAAATTGCCAGTCTAATGCACACCAGCCTCGACCAGCCGAAGAACAGAAAGGCTTTACAGCACTTGTGGATAGATGGACAACCATCTTCCTCTAAGTTGTGCCTGCTGCCCAGTTCATTACTCTCATTAATGACTCCAGCCTCCTGGGGAAATGAAGTGCTTTGTCACACACTGATCTTGCTTAAAAGAAGGTATCTTCATCCTCTGCTCCTATTATCTATCAGAAAGTCTATTGTTACTCACAGTTCACTATTAACAGTGCAGGAGGCAGGGGTGGACAATGCATACCTGGGCTTTGCAGTGAGGTCTGGCAGGTCTCCTCAGGGAGAGACCAGGAGAAGCGTTTCCATATAGATGTTTTGCCCAGCTTCCCCCATCTACCTCCTGCTCCCATCAAAAAGACGTCATGATTAATAAAAGATGGATCATTTGAACAAACTTTGAATTTGGTCTCTGAGGCTTTTATTTTTGTTGCCACAAATGGATTAGCAGAGCAGCTTCCTGGCCCCATTGTGTATCTCAGGGCAAGGCAATGACAGTTGTTTCTTTCAGCTTTGATTAGTGTTTGCTTATCTGGGTTCATTTTCAGAAAATTCTAAGCTGAGTACTTTTGTTCTTTTAAGATGTGAATTGTCTCCCCTCCCCGAAAATTCTTATGTTGAAGCCCTAACCCCCCGCTTTGACTGTATTTGGAGACAGGGCCTGGGAGGAGGTGATAAAGGTTAAATGAGGTCATAAGGGTGGGGCCCTTGTACTGTAAGTTCTATGATAGGAGGGTTTGTATCTCTTGTGAATTTATCCCCAGTAACTGCCACAGACTTGCCAAACGATAAGTGCCCAATGAATATTTATTGAATGAATGAATTTGAATAAATGAATTCCTGTTCATCATGGCCTAACTTATGTTAGGGCTCAAGCCAAAATCCCTGACATCCTAATTAAGGTGACAGCTCTACATCTGGCAAGATTACAGAAGATCACACATAAAGACGTTTGGATGCATGTACTCATTTTTGGCAGGAGGGACATTTATCAGAATCTAATCATCCATATCTGTATCGATTCCTCTGCTTTTTTACCTCCTTCCCATACAACCCACACAAAATCTTTGTAAAATTCTTTTCCCCTTCCCTCCAGTTCAGGGATTCCGAGTTAGATGGTTGTTATCTACCACAGTTCAACCCTAGAAAATCAATCTGGTCAAGCAAATCTAAAGACTGAATGAAGAGGTTGGCAGTAAATGGATCCAATCCCTGGATGGCTCTGTCTAATTATTAGCAACCTACACTATATAGAATTAATCAAATTATGAAATTATTTTGGCCAGCATGCCTGTTAATAAGTTTAATTATTTTAAAACATACATGCAATTGAATTTATTAAATTGTCACAAATTAGGTCACACCTCAATTATCCACTAGTTTGTGCATTGTGAATCAGGGTTTTGTCTTTGTACTGAATGACCACACCCTAATCTAAAGAGAATAGATCTGTACTGACAGGGGTCCAGGATAAGCAGAGAGTGCTGGACACTCCAGCACCTTGAGAATTTCCCTGTTTCTAAAAATAAAAAGCACTATTGTTGACCTGGGGATTCATACTTTCTCTAGGTTCTCTCTTCCCTATCTCTCTTTCGTCTGCATGGAGTCTCACTGTGTCAGAGAGAGAGAGGATGGCATCCTCGGAGATTTACTGTTGCGGGCATTTGTCTTCCCAGGCTTCACTGATGGGGAGGGGGCCATATTTCGAGGCAGCCCATTTTGTTGATAAGCAGCCTAATGGTGGAAATTTCTTACGTTGATATGAAATCTATGCCTTTATGCCTTTACATGGAGTGTGTGTGTGTGAGAGAGAGAACCTACTGTATGAAATTACACCTATATAGATGACACGGGTTTGTTTTTTTTTTTTTTTTTTTTTTTGCGGTACGCGGGCCTCCCACTGTTGTGGCCTCTCCCCTTGCGGAGCACAGGCTCTGGACGCGCAGGCTCAGCGGCCATGGATCACCGGCCCAGCTGCTCTGTGGCATGTGGGAATCTTCCCGGACCGGGGCACGAACCCGTGTCCCCTGCATCGGCAGGTGGACGCTCAACCACTGCGCCACCAGGGAAGCCCTAGATGACACAGTTTTATTCTTCCTTCCTGCCTCTGGCCTTTCAATCCGTACTTGGGAGCAGTTTTTCTTTTGCTATTTGGCTGACATTTCAGGCAGCTCCTATACTTTTTGTGGTAACTTGTAGAAATACAAACATCCTCTGGTTATTACTAGTCATTAAATGTCTCTTTTCAGTAGTTAAATGTCTATTTTCAAGCAGTTGTCAAAATTCTGAAACTAATGCTGCTCTAGTCCCCCAGCTTCTTGGTTGCCCTGAGCTCTGAAATCCTGCAGTGGGGAAGAGCTGAAATAGTTGTCACCTGGTGGTTGGGTCCCAGCCTTTTGTGATCTCAGCCAAACGGGAGATAAACAGATGCTCCATTTTAATATCCTCTCATGTTGATAGAAAACCCAATTCTTGCTGCTTCTGAACAATGCAGATAGAACAATCCTATCTCGCATTTACACTCAACCAGTTCAAATGTTTGAAGACAGCTATTTTGTCATCGCCTATACCTAGTCTGCTTTCCATTGCCTGTTCCTCAAAGATGATGGCAGCTTTCAGACCCCTCCCCACTCTGATTTTCTCTTCTGGTCGTATTCTAATTTGCCATGGTCCTTAAAATGTTGACCTGTAATTGAACATAATACTCCAGATGTGGCTCGATCAGAATATAGAAAGACGATTACTTCCCATAAACCAGAAATTACACTTTTATTAATGCAGTCTAAGATCCTTGGCTTTTTAGCAGCCACATCACACTGAATTACAGAGTTGACTGTAATTCAGAATAATATCCAATTTAAAGCAAGTGCTATTCCCCTGCCAGCTGGATAGG
The DNA here is from genome assembly GCF_005190385.1 of Monodon monoceros. NCBI lineage: Eukaryota > Metazoa > Chordata > Mammalia > Artiodactyla > Monodontidae > Monodon > Monodon monoceros. The sequence goes on from NW_021703782.1 coordinate 72,297,989, forward strand.
GTTTCCCATTTAAATGGAGCATTTAAGCCAAAATGAGGTTAATAAGTGACCAGAGGTGACATTAGACCACCAAATCACGTTGTGCTCCTAAATTGGTTGACTAATAAGTGTCACAAATCAGCTCAAGTGAAACTGGAAGTGTCAACTACCCTGACTACTTGTCAACAGGAGGAGAAATTGGGGTGGTGGTGATAATAAGTCATTTTCCAGAATTATTCATAGGTGTTTTGTCTGAAGGAATAGGCTTATTTATTATACAACTTGCTCTCTTCAGGTGTTAATGGAATATTTAAAATTCGGCTCCCTTTAATTTTTAAAAACAACATGTTTCTGATTTGAAAATACTTGTTCATTGTAGAAATTTGGAAAATATGGTAAAGTGTAAAGAAGAAAAATTAACCTGTATCTGCAGAGATAATTACTGATAGCGTTTTAGTGTCATTGCTTTTTTGTTTGAAATTGCTTTAGCAAAAGGGAACAGTCACATGAATTAACACAGGTTTATAATATTCATCTTTACTAATCAAAAATAAATGCCCCTGAGCTTCTTCAACCAGGAAGAGCTTCCCTGAACAATGTTCATGGAGGACTTGACTGATAACTTATTATGCAAGAATTAGAGAAGTGTGATCCATAACGTGTCTGCGTCTTTGTGACACTACCATATTTGTAGGTAAAAAATAGTTGAATATTGGCAATATCATATGGTTCAGGATAGTCAATTTGTGACAGTCTTGCAAAGAGTTTCTTGAATTTTGTGGGTGTTAAGACAGTTCTTCTGTAGTTGATATAAGCAGCTCCATTTGACAGGAGAATGTCAGAGACTAGATAAAAGCTGCCCACTCTTATGTTTTTTAATGATTAAAATGCAAAGACTAAACAGCCAAAACACTTTGCATAAATGTTGATGTGTTAAGTATATTTTAATATACCTTTAATGTGCTTGGTAACTGGTCTTAAATAATGTATTTCTAAATATGAGCTTTTTATTGATGGTGTCTCTCTGTTTTGCACTCTCTGTCTAATATAAATAGTGCTGACCAGGAGCTTAGATTGATGTCCTCAGGAGGGATGAAATAATGCAGGAGTTCTATTCCCACTCATTTTCGTTTTAAGGAAACCCCAGGCCTGTGTGTCCATACAAACACATTTTCAAATAGGTTGAATAAAGCATCCCTCTCTTGATCTAAATAAAATATCTTAAGAAGAGTGGTATAAATCTAATTACTGGTACCAATCTTCCATGTGGGCAGCACTTGCGTGAAAGAGAAATACATTTCTTTGTGGTGATTATTGCTTAGTGATCAACTGTTCAATTGAATTACCCTTAATTTTCCATTTTGCTTGCCTTTCAAGGTATAATTAAAGCCTGACGTCAAATCTCACTCCAGCTCTCATCGATAACTTCCACTTAACCACTTTTAAGAAGACAGCCAGGCTTTAGGCTCAGACAAAGAGGCTACAATTCACAACTTACTGTTTAGATGACCCTTGGAAGCCATCCCTGGTCGATAATTCAAAACAGTGTCCAAGTCTCTGTATAAAGGGAAGGAATTAACCTTTCATGCCCTCATAGCAATGTTTCATCTAGGTAATGTAAGTCATTTAGACCGAAAACATAACAAGATAAAGAGCAGATTTTTTCTCTGAATGTGAGTGAAGTGGGCTAAGAAAAGAAAAGCAGTCATTTCCTTTATATTATGCTAGAAACAGAAAGAATAACACTTCTGTGGTTGGGCTGAGAAAGCTACTTGTTAGGCTGGTGTCGGCAATGGAAGAGGTCAGAAGTGGCACCAGATAGCTGCAGGGATCGCCAAGAAGCAGGTTACATGGGAAGCAAATGACGTGCAAACTGTTGTATTAACCATTGTTTCGTTACTTACAGCAGAAGAATACTCTCCTATTTGTAACCTCCATTCATTCCCTCAAAAAATCTCAAACACCACCTTTACACAAAAGAAACTGAATCGAGGAGAAATTAAGTGATGGATTGGGTGTGGCACAGTAGAGTCAGAACTTGAATTCAAAACTTCTAAATCCACGACCCGTGCTTTTTCCACTAACCCACAGCTGCTGGAATGGCCTTGTGTCTTCCTCTCCATTCTCATAGAAAGCCACGTAGGGAAGTACTAATATAGCCACGACCAAGTGGTGGAGAGGTTCATCTCTCTTCTGAGTGCTGGATATCAGAGGTGATGACCTTTGACAAATGAGGGTGAAATCAAATTCAGTGTCATACATAGAGTTAGCAATGAAGTCAGCATGGCACTTGACAAGTAAGTGTTGTTGCGCAGTGCGGAGTTTAGTTACAGTGATGATGTTTTCTCAGTTCAGTTTCTTGGAAATCATAAAATAAGTACATTCTTTTCTTTTTAATTGAGTCCAAATAGTACAGAAGGATATAAAGTGGAGACTAAATCATCCTTCCATCCCACTTCCTCACTGTCATGCCCACTCTTGTTCCTAAACTGTGACCATTTAAATTATATTCTAGTTAATCTGGTACTTGTCACCTTAACTTTAAAATAGTAGGCTCACACTTGACTCTGTTCTTTGCTTTATAAATTTATAATTTTCCTTTAACTTGTATTATAGAAGATTAAAGTAAACCCATTTTTTACTCCCTCCCATATAGCCTCCATTCCTTTTTTCTGCTTTTAAAACAATAAGTATTACATCATATATAACATATTATTATATTTTATAACATTATAGTTAAGAACACTATTATATTATAATTTGTGTATTAAATATAATATTGTATGTTCACTTTGTAATGTATGGTTATAATATAATATATATTATTTTTATTTTGGATACCTTTGCAACTCCAAATAATTCAGCTGTTTAAACACTCATGTGAGACTGAAACAACAGAAAGTTTGATAGTGAGTTTTCATACATAGGTAGGACTTGTGGATGGGGGGAGATACAGGCTTTACATGAGAGGACTTGCTATAAAGCTAGATTCAATTTATTGCATTAAAATATGGAAAAAAATTTAGCTAAAGTATACATAGGAAATGTTCTTTATCATAAAAGATTCTGTATTTGACAATTAATGTGGGAATATTTTGTATGTTATATCTTGTTAGTAGAAATAGACCTCATTAAGTCAGGAGATTTAGACAAACATTCCCCCATCAAGAAGAAGAAAAAATTTTGGTCAGAAAGACACTTGATCCAGAAATGATAAAGGAGCAGAGGTAATTCTTGAGGCCATCACAAAGGGAAATGAGAAGCGGACTCTGAAGTGTTTGAGGAGAAAACAGTAGTCAAAATATCATCATCATCATGTAGATATTAAACTAGGGGTAGAAGGGCAAACAGTGACTCTGCAAGATCTCAAGAACGTGCGGCATGTTTTTTGTCTTTCTCCCTCTGGCATATTTTTGAACAGCAGAGATAAACCAAGTGTTTCGGAGTCAGCTTTGATTTGCATGTATGACTTGCTAACTCTGTGAAGGAAACCTGGAAATGAGGAATTGTGGAGGCCATTCGCCTGGAGGTTTCTGTGAATTAGAGTGGAGCAGGTTGCTAGAAACCACACAGCAATTGCTTGCTCTCCCTGTCTTTCGTACTCACTGGTCGAGAGTCTTTGGCGCCCTCAGATAAATTAAAGACACGCACGCACACACAAAACAAACAATTATCTTTTACATAACTGCCCTTAGCCTAATGATTTCTGGCAGAGATTCTGCTCTTCTGTTTCTGTCTTTCCCATCTTCAGCAGATAGAATTATCACATAAGATTTTAAGGATCTCTCTCTCTCTCTCTCAAAACAGATATATGGCCTCAAGACTAGAAGCAGTTATTTCTTCTGATCAACACTGATTTAGATATCCATAGACACTACATTTGATCATTAAGAAAAACTGAAGCAGTTTCAATGTAGAATAACGGTTTCATTTTGCCCATGAAAACTCACCCTCCGTGCATGCTGTAAGGAAAAACTCACCTCCTGTATTTCTCCTCTTCTGTCAACTACTTCACTTCTGACACCAGATATGTGGATTTTCTACATACAAAGCGATGCTGTAATACCAGCTGGATGTCGTGCGATTTAACTCTATTCTGACACTGTCTACCTGGAGTTAGCGTCAGATACCACAGGCTAAGGGTTCAGTCCCACAAGCCTGTCTTTCCCTTTCCCCCAACTTCAGACGCCAATTGCAAGTCTAGGCTGTTACCTATGCTATGAATTGTTATGTTACCTGTGCCATGACTGGATATGAGTTAGAGGTTTGCATAACCCCCTCCTCGGATTCAGTAAATTTGCTAGAACAGCTCACAGAACTCAGGAAAACAGTTTACTTAGTAGAGTAGCCATTTATTATAAAAGGATATACAGTAGTCCCCCCTTATCCATGGCATATACATTACAAAACTCCCAGTGGATGCTTGAAACTGCAGATAGCAGTGAATTCTATATATACTATGTTTTTTTCCTATACATACATAACCTATGATAAAGTTTAATTTATAAATTAGGTACAGTAAGAGGCTAAAAATAATAATAATAAATTAGAACAGTTATAACAATATGCTGTAATAAAAGTTATGTGAATATGGTGTCTCTCTCAAAGTATCTTATTGTACAAATTTAATGCCTTTTCCATTTTATCTGAGCACTGTCACATACCGTGGCCATAACTTTTACATTTTGGTGTATGACAGCAAAATTAGCACAAATTTATTCTTCCTTTTTCACACTTCCATGGATAGAAGATTCATTCTTACAGTAGATGTTAGCTTCCTCAGCATATGATTTTTTTTCTTACTCAGTGGAGAAGTTTCACCTTTTCCCTTAAAGGAAGCACTTTACGGCTTCTCTTTAGCATATCTGAATTGCCAGCATCACTACTCTTCGATTTCGGGCCGTTATTAAATAAAATAAGGGTTACTTTAACATGAGCACTGCAGTAACGAGACAGTTGATCTAACAAGACGCTACTAAGTGACTAAGGGGCGGGGTAAGCTGAACAAAGGGATGACTAACCTTCCAGGTGGGACAGTGCAGGACATACTACTCTGAATGATGCACAATTTTAAACTTATCAACTGTTTATTTCTGGAATTTTCCACTTAATATTTTCAGACTGTGGTTGACCGTGGGTAAGTGAAGCTGCAGACAGGGAGACTGTTGTAATTCAGATGGAAGAGATGCATAGGGAAAGATATGTGGGAAGGGGCGCAAAGCTTCCATGCCACCTTCAGGGACACCACTGTCTCTGAGCTTCCACAAGTTCACCAGACCAGAAGGCCTCCCCTTAGTTCATGCATTTTTAGGGGAGACTTCATTAGATAGGAATGCTTGATTAAATCTCTGGCCATTGGTGATTGATTTAACGTCCACCCCTCTCTCCACCCCTGAGGTCATGGTGGGCTGAAAGTTTCAACCCTCCTATCACATAGTTCGCTCCCCTGGTAACCAACCTCAGTTCTTATGCTTTCTAACAGTCACCTCACTAATGTAAACTCAGGTGTGGTTGTAGGGGGCTTGTTGTGAATAACAAAAGACATCCACTTCACCTTTATGGATTTAAAGCTATTTCAGGAATGGAGGACAAAAATCAAATATTATATAAAAAGAGGCCAATATTGCTCTAATCACTTGAGAAATGACAAGGGTTTCAGGGCCTGTGAGCCAGGAACCAGTGAATAAGACCAAGATACATATTTCTTATTATAAATCACATTATCAGACAAGTGTTATAAACAAAGGTGAAATTAATGATGAGATTAATTCCCATAGTAAGATGAACTATTTTATAGATTTATAGCTTATCATTTCTTCTTTACCAAAATATATATTGATGCTTGGAAGGATGTATTTAAGAAGTCAGCCGCTTTTCATCATCATCAGTTTTAGGAAGGGAAGCTGTGAAAGTATTTTATCACTAAGTCCTAACATAAAACGTCATTTATGGTTCAACAGTTTTCCTTAAGATGTGCTTAATCACCAAGTATTTCACAATCTACAGTTTTCTAATATACAGTTTCTAGATAAAATTCTGGAAAGTAGAAATTTCCAAGACCTATAATAATATTTTTTATTCTACAGTTGAAGTATGATTTGATAAACATCACCAATAGGAGACAATATTACATAAAAATAATCTGTTACTATAAATTTCATATAAAACTTTTAAATTATTTTTCCCGCATTTATTAGGAATTTTCTTCTACCTGTATTTTTTAATTGACTTAGAAATATAAGGAGGAACAGATACTGTCTTTTAAGGTTTTCCCCATACTAGTCCTTCTGATTTAATTATAACACATTTCACTTGCATATAATTTTTAGATTCTTGAAGTGACTATGAAAGGAACATCACAAGTAACCACAATTAATTTAGAGACATTTTGATTCATCGTGATTTTTATTATATCATTCATATGTCAGTAAGCTTGTAGAGTTGAGTGAGAGTTTTGATCTATAAATCAGTGGTGGGTAGTGTTTACCCACTGGGCATGGTATGTAGTCTCTGATGACTGTCATATGTTATAGTCCATTGACTATGCAGCATTGCTGTGGTACATGTATGTCCTCACAGTTTGAGGACACATAAAATTAGCAGCTTATACAATTGCTTTTAATAATGATTTCCTGAATATATATCATGCTTGAGGGTAACTCTCTCATGGATCTAGTTTCTCATTCTTTCCAAGATTAAAGCTGCTTTCATCTAATTGCAAACAGTCCTCTGACATTTCCTAGACTGTTCATTATCACGTATCTGTCATTTTATCATCAGTTAATAGACATAAGTATTAACTTCATTAATTAGTATATGGTCGTTCATAGTACCATGTTAGTTGATGTGCAAAACTTCTGCCAATTTTGAGCTTTTTTATATATATTTGAGATAGATAATATTTACATGGGTACATTTTCAAGGACCTCTAGATAGCCAAATAAAATAATACACCTAAACACTGCCATGAGGTTATATATTTCAAACACCAATCTGAGTAAGTCCTCTTTGATATGGGAGAAGGGGATTGATGTATAACCGGGGGACTAGATAATAAAGTTCCAATTGTAGAGTAGAATTCTAGGGGAGTTAAGAAGAGCTTCATTTATTCAGCACCATGGACAGCTCTGCAAGGATCACAACGAATGAGAAATTTATGCTATAAACAGGTTCAGAATTCATCAACTTTGCTCTATAAGGAAACAGAATTTAACTTTAAAAGAATTGAGGGATTTGGTAAGTATAAAAGTGGTAGAACAACAGCACAGTTCCATGCTAATGGTACTCACTGATTAAAGGCTGTCTGACTGAACGGATGAATGAGTGAGATGCTCATGAAATGAGTGAGTATAAAGAAATAGTGTTAAGAAGTTCATGAGTTGGGTACAGGTGGCTCCTACGGATAGAAAGTCTATAACTCAGATATTTTGGGTAGGGATAACTTTAAGTGATCTTATTCAGATTTACTGTTTTCATGGTCCAAATATTACCAGATTAATTTTTTTAAGGAGAAAGAAAAAGCACTGGAAAAATACGTTTCCTGATTTGGGGCTTGGAAATTGAGGTCACCATACTTAATCAGTGTGTATTTTAATAACTAACTGATGGGCTTTAAGGTCTTGGGTTATGTATGTTTCCTTCCAGACAACATAAACTACACAAAGATTAACTTCTCCAAGAACGTACTCTACACTAAATATCAAATATTTGAAATGAGAGGATTTATGGGAGGTTTTGTGCTTGCTATTTTAGCATGGCCTGTCCTCTTTTGCTTATATTGTTTTTTCCTTTCTATAACAGCTCGGTAAATTTTACCTGACTAATAAAGCAGTTATTCAATTCTGATTTATTCTGAGTGGTTCGCGTCAGTGACTGGGAGATAATTCACAGGACCTGTCTGCTGTGTTTCTGCTAAGGGGTCTCAGAGGCTGGCCAGAGAACAGTTGTATCTAATCCTTCTCTTTAACTCCTCTCCAGAGAGTCTTCATTCAGCTGGTCTGTGAAATTGCTTGGGTGGCTAGCATTTAGGAACAGGGACTTAGAAAGATGAGGGAGACAGAAAGAGAGGTGGGGAGAGGAAGAAGAGGGAGGGAGGAAGCAGGAGAGAGGGGGGAAAGAATAAGAGCAAGAGAGAATTTTAATTTGGTCTGGTGGGAACAAATTTTTGTTGTACATGTTAGGGGTCAGTGTTTCCTGACAGAATGAAATACGCAATAATGGTGGGTTAGCAAAAGGTCCCAGTTTATTAAAGGAAATGTGGTAATTTTCTCAATTGCCATAGAAGCTCACAGGAGGAAGCTTCATAAACAATGCATGGCTTAACAGCTGTCTTTTGCAGCCACCAACATTTTTAATATGGTGGGCAAAAAGCAACATTTTTAATATGGTGGGAAAAGATGGAAAGCAACATTGTAGAGTCTTCATTTGCCTCTTCTTTCAACACGTGTGCACACACACACACGCAAGGCAAATGTTTTAATGATGAACTCTTCAGACTTTCATTTGAAAGAGATAAAAAAATAATAAAAGGTGCCAGCAAGAACCACAGCTCCTACTGGCAAGTGGAACAGACCTATAAAGGGCTTTTATCTCCTGCCCATCATCTCCGATTGTATTGTTTACCACCCCCCCCCTAAATCCTGATCAGGCACCATTACTGCACTCAATGTCCACAGCACTCTTGTGAAGAAAAAATTAATTCTGAATTACTGGCCCCATAACTGCCTATTCTTCACATTATCTGTCAGGAAAATAAGCAGACAATAGCTAGCTAAGTGGATTTCTTAGCCACCATTCAAAAAGAAGGGACAGGTGTTCAATAGGGCTTCTTTCTTTCCTCAACTGCTATTTAACAATACATACAGTAGGAGTTTAATTGCCTACACCCACCTGCACCCTTGTCATTTCTTGGTTTTATTGGTTTTAATGAAAGTATTAAGTGCACTCTAGGAACAGCGGCTAGGTGACATTTTGATTGAAATATACAGGGAAATGTATAATGCAAGCAGGCACTATTACAGTTTTAATAGAAACTGAAAGAAGTAACCTCCAGAACAACACTTTTTGCTATTATTATGCATATAGCTAGTCCTGAGAAGGGTAACTGGGGACTGAAAAAAAAAATGGTTGTTTTAAAAAAAAAAGAAACAACTTTTCACCTTAGCTACCTGACTTTTTTTTTCCTAGAAGAATAAAGTGGCCAGGCTTTGACATGTTTTCTTTCATTAGTTACCCCTTAGGTAGCATCCATGGTCAAGTATGCCTTGGAATACCTTTCCTCTTCTCTGGAATCACAACCCATTAGCGTTTCTGGAGAGAACTTAGATTCATTGGCAAAAGTGTGGGATGAAGAAAAAACAATGATTCATTGCAGCTGACCTGGTGGAATAGGGACTAGTGACTTTTCTCACCAGCCAGCAAAGACTTGTGTTTGTCTGAACCCATCACCCAGACTCAAAATAGAGAAAGAAGAATGTCAGTGTAAAAATCGTGCTGTGAATCATCCTCACTGCACATAATGGCTTTAATTTTTGCTGTATTTCAATCATGTTCATTATAAGAACAATAGCTGATTGTGTAATAAACATAAAATTAAAAAACCATCATTTCCACGTGCATGCTCATACATGCACACAAATATACAAATTACACCTTCGAATTTAAATTGCTAGTATTGGAAATTAAAAATCCCAGAAGTTTCCCATTTTTCTATTTAAAAGAATATTTTCTAGTGGGTGGCAGAGAAGAACAGGTGTCCTTCATTGAGAAGGTTCCTGAATGTATATAGCTATGTAAATGGGTAATGTTCATACTCCTTTAGTAAGAAGTTCTCTGTTCACACATGATTTTAAAAAAAGAAGTTTAAAATATATTACAGTGCTAAAGGATAAAGTAAAAGTGCAGTGGGACATGTGTCACATACCTGTGCATACATGGAATTGTCCCAGGTATTTTTTTGCCCAGTACCCATCTAAATAAATGATCTCAATCATTCATCCATTTATTCATTCATCCTTCCATGCATCCACCCATCTATCCATCCATCCACTGTAACTTTTTGCTGCAAGTTACAGAATATTCAATGAAAATTGCCCTAAGAAATGAAGGTCATTTGTTGACACTTAACAAGATACCTGAGGCAGGACATTTCCACATTTGATCCTGGGTCATCAAAAACCCAGGGATTCTTTTTTTCCTTCATATTTCTTTTCATTCATTGTAAGCCTCTTTTTCATTTCTAAGCTTGCCTCTCTTGATGGCAAATTGGCTACAAGTATCACATTTTTAAAAGGCAATATTCAAAGGTAGGAAATCCAAGTATCTTTCTTTTTATTTCAGAAGCAAATCCAAGAAAGCCCAGATCCCACTGATAGAAATGGGTCACAGGCTCTTCCCTTAATCAATTCCTAAAAAATGAGGCTTGGGATTTCCATTATTAGCTTAGACCAACCGTGATTCTGGCTGTGCCAGTAGTATGATGATAAATGTTTAATAACCTGCACTCTGGGGAGGAAAAAAAAAAGCAAGCACTGATTGCAGCATTGACTGATTTCTGTGGTGCAAATACTCTCATCATGGCTGATGATTTCAAGCTACAAACATGGCTTCACTAAGGGAGAGTTGGGAAGAGAGGTGCGTAACTGGCTCCCTCAAACCGATGTAAGCTATCTCCAGTACGCCACCAAGCTGGGTCCACATTCCCTGAGCCTAATTCCACCTAATATTGAGCTAAAGAGGGATTACTTTAGAGGGAAATAAGGGGAAACTGTTTGGCATGTTACCTACAATGTCTGCCACATTCATTTGTTCATTCATTTAAAACATAATTTTGATGCCCCTTAGGTATCAGGTATTAAGTATGGGACACCTTTGAGGGAACTGCCTTGTCTGTGCTGCTTTATCAGGGAGTCTGCTTATTCCCACAACTTTTGTTGCTTGGGGAGTGAGCAGTGTACCATATGACTGTTCCCTCTCATCCCCCACTAACATTGACCTGAAGGGAAGTATGTATGATAGGGCCCTGCACAGGAAGAAACTGGACAAATCAGACTTTCTCTATGAGCACTTGGAGGTGATTTATCAGTATTTAATGTTGGATTAGGGAGGTTTTATTGAAATAAGGTAAGCTGGGTTCATGCAGTACGAATAATCAATAGCATGTGGTCAAGAAAGGGAAAATGGAGAGCTACTCAAGAGTAGGAATAAACAAGAGACATGATGGGGGTCAGAGAGATATAAAAAGAGTGATGTCGGTTCCATATTTTTATTCTAATCCACCTTGTGGTCCAGCTGCATCTCACTCCCTGTACTTGGATAAAGCCTTAAAATATATTCTTGTGGGCCACCATTTTATTTAGTCCATATTAGGGTTTTTTAAACAATTATTTTTATTATCTCGAACGTGTTCCCATTCTTTGCCATCAAAACTGGAGTAGAACACAACAGTGAGTATGAAACTACTCCTGTCCTCCATGAACTCATGATCCAGCAATGACAATACAGAAATAAACCAACAGACAATGACTTTTCAGTGAAAGAAAACGCTTCACTTAGACAAAGTACACAACATAGTGGGAACACATTGGAGGGACACTTTTGCCTAGCCTTTATGAGGCAAGAGGAAGTTCTTTGATGATATTTTAAGAGTTTCAGAATTAATGTGTTATGCTATATAAGAATTCTTGTTCACTCTGGCTATAAGATTATGTTTTCCGGCATAAAATTTTTGGCCTCAACTCTGTCCCTATTCTTTCAGATTTTACATTCTGGGGACTCTTGTTTATTGGATCACTTTCAGACTCAGATAAGAAAATAACCAAGTATCATCAGCACCTTTAAGTCAAGGTAGAAACTCTCCCTAATAAAGTAAGGGAAAGGTATGTGTCTCACAACCTTTAACACAGAGCACATTTGTGCAAAGGGCCTTAAGGAATGGACATGTTGTCATTATTTTCTCTAAAGAACTTGTGAAGAATTAGTCTGTTCAGGCACAATTAAACAAGACCAAACCAAAAACAATAACAAGAAAAAAAATCAGGAAAAAGTATTGTTGAAAACTCCTTTCTTCTGCAGTGTGATTTAGGAGTCCTACCTTGTATAGGTAAAATAGAGTGTGTGGCTCTGTAAGCAGAGTTCTCTGTTTTAGGGGACTGTTGACACTCAATTAAGGCCTTCCCAGTGATTTCTGGGTTATAGACAATCGTATTTGGAGGCATGTTTCTACGTAAAATACAAAAAGAGTCTGTTATGTATTTCAGAAAAACCCTTCCTCTTCCTTCATTGTTGGCCTTTACTCCCTAGCTTAATTCCAGTTCATGCAATTACACCCTGATTATCTGAAGCTCACCTTGCTGTCACTTCAATTGGTTAAGGGGTCCTTCTTTATCTCTCCTTCAGCAGTCTTGCTGAGTGGCTGAAGAGACTGTTACTACATTTGCTGCATCTTCTGCTATCACTGAAATGATCTTAGGGCCACATATTAATAGCAGAGACTGCCAGTATTGTATGGCAGAAACCATACAAGTGTGTTAAAATGTCTTTGTCTTCCAATGAAAGAGTTGAAGAACGTATCAGTATGAACATAAAAGGTATGTCCCGCCAGCCAGTATGCATCCAGATTTGTGGTAAAAGGTAACCCTTTATAAAATGACCTTAATAATTTATTTTATTTATAATAATTTCCAAAATAGTTAAAGCTGTGTTTCTTAAGTGTGATTCATAGATCACTGGCATTAGGACTCTAGGAATGAAGAGCTGTTAAACTGAAGATTTCTGTGGTCCATTTCAGACCTCCTGAATCACAATACCTGTGATTAGGGTCAGGAATCTGAATATTTAACAAGATTTCTAGGTGATTCTGATAGGCAATAAAGTATGAAAACAACTGATTTAGATGACACTTCTAGAGAAGCTGACAAGAAATAAGAATTATTATGAACTAAAGTTCTCTGGCCTTACCAAAAGCATGGTATATCATATTTAATCTTTATATTCCTTTTATTTTTCTTTGGGTTCTCCTCAGAGCACCACCATCTCCACTGAACTGTTAAAATAAGACATTGTATCAATTAGAAAGGGCTAAGTTTTAATACATGAAAAAATAAACGCCCAAACGTCAGTAGCTTACAAAGAATAACATTTTATTTCTCATTCATGCTATTAATACATGCCCGTTGTAGGTTAACTGATGGCTGTGCTCCATGTCACCTTTACTCAAAGACATAGGCTACCATCTTAAACATTGTATGTCACCTTGGCAGAGGGAAAGAGAGCTCTGGAGGGTCTCCATTAGCAATTGAAGAATCCTTCTGGAATCACTTCCTTCCAGAACTCAAATTATCCCAACCAACCACCAGGGCCCAGGAAGTAAAGTTCTACCCTACCCCAGGGAAGGAGAGAGAAAGAAATAATTTTGAAAAAAAACATTAATGACTATGATGCACAAACCTGGAAAATTTCTCTTGGGCAAGACCTCTAAGCAGAAGGAAAATCAAATCACACATTCTTGCTTCTTACTTTTTATTCTTCCTCCCTTCACAGAGAAAATACAATCCAAATACTGCAAATTATATTGCAGGCCATAGAGAATACAGTCAGTTCTCATTATTCACAGTAGTTATTTTATATAAAATTATTGGGAACACTATGGTTCATGAATACTGAACCATTGCTCCTAGAGGAGATACAGGGTTATATTCCTGTGAATCCCTAGTCACAACATTTTTGTCAACCAGTCAATACAGAATCTTGTTTTATGTGTAATTCTGTTTAAGTACACTTTATTATATATTGTTGATTCATTAACATTGAACTCATGGCCAACAGCACTATAACTCATGTCTGAACAAGGCTTACCTGGTGCATGTATTTTCTCCATAAGGCACATCCCAATCTTCTTGCACCTAGGAACACTAGGCAGCACTTCAGCACTATGCTTAGGGGACATTTTAAACAGCAAAATCACCAAAAAAAAAAAAACAAAAAACACAGAAATGAGAGACATTTGGCACTAAGTAGATTTTAAAAAGAACATGCCTACACACCTATTAAAGTGGACAGAATCCAGAACACTGAAAATACCAAATGCTGGCAAGCATGTGGAGCAACAGGAACTCTCATTCATTGGTGCGAATAAAAATGGAATAGCCACTGTGGAAGACAGCTTGGCAGTTTCTAAACATACTCTTACCAAATGATTCAGAATCTTATTCCTTGATATTTACGCAAAGGAATTGGAAAAACCTGCACACAAATGTTTATAGCAGCTTTATTCGTAATTGCCAAGACTTGAAGACAACCAAGATGTCCTTCAGTAAGTGAATGAATAAACTGTGATACTTGCAGACAATAGAGTATATTTAACACTAGAAAGAAATAAGCTATCAAGCCATTAAAAGATATGGAGGAAACTTAAATGTATATTAGTAAGTGAAAGAAGCCAATCTGAAAAGGCTACATGCTGTGTGATCCCCACTCTTTGACGTTCTGGAAAAGGCAAAACCATGGAGTCAGTAAAAAGATCAGTGGTTGTCAGGGGTTAGGAAAGAGGAGGGATGGACAGGTGGAGCACAGAGGATTTTTAGGGCAGTGAAACTATTCTATATGATACTAAAATGATGGAATCATGTCATTATAAATTTGTCTAAACCCACAGAATATACAGCACCAAGAGTGATCCCTAATGTAAACTATGGATTCTCCTACCGTGATTCTTGACTTATAACATATATCTGGCTTACGGTAGATTATATCTATCATTCATGTTATTTTAATATGAGAAGCTAAACTTCCTTTTCCTCATAAGATCTCATCGTTGATTTTCAGACTGATCTGCTTTCAAATACTGGTTTGACCATTCATTAACTCTGTGTCCTTGGACAAGTTGATTAACCTCTTTGAACTTTAATCATCCATAGATAAGAGGAACTAATACTGAACCCTGTATAATTATTGTGAGAAGTAAGGAGATGATGAATATAAGACAACTACCACCCTACCTGGCCCATTGTAGGAGTTAATATACGGTAACTGCTCTAATACCTATTACAATGGCTACCAAAGAAAACTACACTTATCCTTCAGTATCCATGGAAGATTGGTCCCAGGCCCACGCCCCCCGCCATACCAAAATCCCAAGTCCCTTATATAAAATAGTGTAGTACTTGCATATAACATATACACATCCACTCATGCTTAAAATCATCTCTAGATTACTTATAATACCTAATACAATGTAAATGCTTTGTTAATAGTTGTAAATACAATGTAAATGCTATATAAGTAGTTGCAAGCACACAGGACATTCAAGTTTTGCTTTTTGCACATTTCTGGAATTTTTTTCTGAATGTTTTTGGTCTGTGACTGATTGAATCTGCAGATGTGGAACCTGTGGATATGGGAGAGCTGACTGTAATTAGGTCCTGTGAGTTTGACATAGGTACATATGGGAACTCACTTATGTAAAGATTCATTCTTTCAATCATTCATTCATGCATTCAGAATTTACTGAACGCCTACATAGAATAGCATTGAATTGAGTAAGGATACATCTAAGCAAATCACATAAAATATAGAAATACATGTTTGGTTGAAGGCAGTACAGACTACCAAGGTTAGGGAAGACTCCACCAAGGAGGTGATGACTAAGCTAAATCTTAAGAAGGTATAAGAATTTACCACATGAAGAAAATCAAGTTTGCATGTACAGAAGCATTGAAGTGAGGGAGAATATGGCATATTTTGAGAACACTGAGAATTTTGATATCACACACACAGGGTTGAGTGTCCAAAAAGAAGTAAACATGTGTGAAGAAAGCAAATCAGTCTAGCTAAAAACTTTAAACCTTACTCTGAGGTCGATGGAAAACCAAAGCAGTGTTAAAACAGGGATTGATATAAATTTGCATTTATGACAAGCACTGGGTCACGAATGCAAGACAGTTTGGAGGAGCAATACTGAGGGAAGGGAGGTAATTTATGAGGTTGTTATACAGGTTCATGGTGGAGGGGTTGGCAACTAAACAGTGGGGTGGAAATAAACAAAGACCTACCCAAATGATAACAATTAAAGGCTCTTTATTCAGAGCTTGCTGTAGCGAGGAAGTCAGCCACAACCAGTTGACATTTGACAGAGATTCAAAGCAGGCAGAAGACTGGAAAAGCTTTATACTGGAAAGAAAGGGAAAGTCTCTGGTATCCTTGACTGGAGGAAGTTGACATGCAGAAGCTGTAGGCAGCTAACTAGAAGCAGGACATGTTATGTGATTGGCTAGGGGTACGCATTTGACTTTCTCTGGTTGGTCCGAAATTGGAAATAGAGGAAAAATTCATGAAGTTTTTAATTGTTACTCAAGTCGTGGCCATTTGGAGTCAGTAGTTTCAGGGATGATTGTTTGGCTTCCTGGACTGCTTGATAGTGATAGCAGTCAGACTTCTTGGGTTTATTATTATGGGTAGTAAGTTGGCTTCCTGTGCCAATTGCTGAAAACTGCAGATCAGAATTTCATTTTTACGTATAGTCTGGCCGTTGTCTGATTGTGTATCTTAGTCTGTAAGTGGGTAGTGCATTCTAGGAAGATCACAGGGGATCACTGAAATAGAAGAGAAAACTGATATTCAGACAGGATATATAACTTGCTCATGGTCATATATGGCAACTCTCAGCCCAATCTAGTGCAATTACTAATTTACAAAACTGCACCTAAACTAACTGATAAACAGCTAGGGTAAAAGGTGGAAGCATGACACAGAAAATTCCCCTTCTACTTTAAGAGCAAAAGTAAATGAGATTAGCATATACTACCATGTTATGGTCTTGATATAATCTCCACAGTGGGGGAAAAATCTCCAGTGTTTGAACTTCAAAATATTATCTCCTGTCCTGAAAACATGCTCCTTTTCATCAAGTGGCATTCTGATTTTCCTACTACTATGTACTTTACTCTGGTATATTCTGCACAAACTAGAAACTGAGAGGATGGAACAGTTTTTATTTGGATAAACTGCCTAAACCTGTATGTTTTGTGTCAAGGAAGGATACTTCTTTATTTCTTTTCTTCATGCCATTTAAAGTATTTTTTTCTTACTGGATGAAAAGAAATACTGGACAATTTAATTTGAGACATTGGATTAAATGTTAGTAAATTTTCAGATTTAGTTCTGAGTAATAGGGATCAGTGTCTGAAGATTCAAAAGCTATTAGCAGAGCAGTGAAGCCTGACAAAAACTACAGCTGAAATAGAGCTAATAAGTGTATCAACTTGGTCATTGGTGCCCACAAAAGCCCAGGACATAAATACTGATGACATGAAAGTGCTTTTTAAAATGAGGGGTTGGGGGAAGGGATGAACAGAAACTTCTAGCAAATTGTTTCAGAATATCAAAAGCAAAATATTTCCTCTGCCTCAAATACAGTTATTTGAACCCAGTCAGTAACAGAGGCAGGGTGAAGAAGCTGCTTACCTAGAACTAAGGCCTTTTGTACCCCGGCCTCTTCATTTATTTAACCTTGCCAGAGTCCTCACATTTTGTAGTCAAGTTGCACCTCAGTGAACATCTTACAATGTCTAATGACTGAAACCCTTTTACTTCATAATTCCTTCAGTTCTGTTTTCTCTCTCTGAAAACTATTGGAAGAAATAGTTTAGGACTAGAGCATTTCCTGTCTCCTCCCTTTTAAACAGGGGCTTTAAAGGAAAACCATAATTCAGGGAGGGGAAATTCTCCTCCCATGTTGGGGTTCACATTCCCCCTCAACCCTGTCTATGCCCCCAGAACTAACTACCTAGTGTCAGAAGTATGAGGAACCACGACTAAAACATCACTATGATCTTCAGGAGGAAAACACTAACCTTAGACCACAAGGCTGAACTTGTGCTCAAGTTTTACTGATTGACAGTATTAAAATAATATCCATAATCATGTGGATCAGACACTGCGAATCTCCTTTCATTGTTTTACCAAAGTAGGGCCTCCAGTTAGTCAAAGAAGAAGTAGACTCTCAAGACCTCATTTCTAGATAACCACATGCCCCCAAAATGAGATCTGCAGAAGGTACTAGGACTGCTGATTGCGGAAAACCCTAATACTCCTGCTTCCTGGGAAGATGGAGAAGCAGCAAGAACCCAAACAACTGAGCAGCAGAACTGTCACATTGTGTTAAACTCACGATTCATAGTGCCTCCCTCATTAAAATTCTTCAACAGCTCCACACAGTGTAGGATAAAGTCACACTCTTGGCCAAGCATGTTCAGCCTCTTTACAACATGGCCCTTGGCCACTTCTCCAGCTTCTTCTGCTGTCAACCCCCTGCCCCCAACTTCCCCAAACTCCACTGCTCCCAGTGCCCCTCTCCAGCCATAGCTGGAGCATTTTAGGTTGCCCTTCCCTCCTTATACTTTTCCTGCCTGACCAACTTTTCCATTTCTTGAGACCTTAGGCCATTATTATTTCTTCTATGAAGCGTCTTCTGACTCCCCTTCTTTTGTCCCAGAGAATTATCTCTCTTCTTCCTTTGTTCTACCACCATTTCTTGTATTTGCTCAATAATCTTTGCACTCTATAATGTTTATGGCAAATATGTCTGTCTTCTCTCCCAGAAGGAGAGCCCCTTGAAAGCAGTAAATGCATCTGTCATAACTCATTTCCAGATCCAAACACATTCCCTGGCACAATAGTAGGTGATTGATAATTATTTACTGAATAAATGAATTAATATATGACAGAGGTAGCCCCAGATTCTGCTTCTGACAATAGACTTAACATTTTTTAAAAAGATATACCCAAATAACTTGCATTTCCCTTGTTAAGGCATTGTAAAAATAGCATTTGTAAATGTAACTAAAGCTTTTATGATATACATATTTTTTAACCAGCACAAACTAAGTAATGAAATTCACATTTATTTCACACTTTCTAAATGTTTAATTCATCTCAAAAAACTTTTGTTGCATGGTGGGGCGGCTTCAGGGGATAATATCAATTTCTAAAATCTGCTGCATAAGTCCAGTCGAGTTTTGTACTATTTTGCTTCTTCATGATTTTCCGGTTATACTTTATCCCTTTGGAAGACTGAAAAATCATTACTTTAAAACAGTGTATTGGTCAGGATAATGGGAACTGACTGACACGTGGAATTTGGAATTCTGGCCAGAGCTGTACCTAGCAGTTCAAATGATGTCATTAGAAATCTCACATTTTCCCTGTTTCTCTCAGCTCTGCTTATCTGTGTGTTGCTTTCTTTCCAGGTAAGCAATATCCATATGATAGCAAAGATAGCCACTGGCAACTTTAGTTTCCCCTGGTATTTCCAGTAAGCGATCCTAGTTAAAGCCTGTATTTCTTTCCCCATAGCATAAACACAAGTCATGTAGATGACTCACTGGCCTGAATTGTATCCCATGTCCCTCCTTGGATCAGCCACTATGACATTCAACACTAATTGGATAGAATAGGTTATAAATAAATCTTCCTGCTAGGGATGGTATGGGATTCATTCTGGTGTACTCTATGAGAACTGCATTTTTAAAAATGTAAAAGAGATGACTTCCCCAAAGAGATGCCAAATAAACAACACAAAACAACAAAAATATTTTGACCCACCACAAAAGATGCTTGTTGTCTCCACAGCTGTTCTGTGTATTCCTTGAAGTTAAAGCAATCAGAATGCCATAAAGTATACAGTATTAAAATGGCCATCATATTATACAAGACAGTAACATTTTGTTTTGCTTCTAAACATTGGTTCTAAACATTAGATGATTTATGTGTTTCTTTTTTGACTTTTTTCTCCATAAAGCTTCATCTTGAGAAAGTATTTACGATAATTCTTTGCTCCCATTCCTGAATCATAATTGATTGCTTTGGGCCCAAAGCAATTGGATTCTCTGAAGAGAGTTCAACTTTTATTTTTCTTGAATGTTTTGCCTTGCCCTAAGATCATATTAAATTCACTTGCCACTTTTCTGCTCACTTTCAGAGCTTCAAAACTTTCCCTACCATTATCGTACCCTGTATCTATCCAAGGATGGAGCATTCAGAAGAGTTTACTGTAATACTTAAACTAAGATTTTTGTGCCTATTTTCTTCAAAGTAATTTATGACATCATCATCATCATCATCAAAAAGCAGTTACAATGAACATAACAACAACAACAACAGCCACAAAATATCCAAGCTTGATAACCCTTGCTTTTTATACTGTGAGTGTCAGTGATCTTATTCTCATCTTCTAAGCCACAGGTAGACCTGGGGGATGGGATTATGGGAAAGGAAACTTCTACTTCTGGAGTGCAATAATAGTGGGGGAAACTTCATTCCTGAAGAAGACAAAACCTGACTGCAGCTGATATATCATTTCCAAATATCCATTTGAAATTCATCTCACCGGAAGGAAATAAGGTTTCCTTTTCAGAAAGTCCCTTTGATCAGTTATACAAAGAAAAGTGTAAAGAAACAATAAAATGCTTCAGTAATCATATGGTTAATTGGCAACTTCCCAGTTACCAAATACAACAATTTCTAGAATTTTACAATTTCTAGAATTTTTTTATTGTAGTGAACTGTGAGTAGATTTTGTAAACATTTAATCATCCGTATTGTTAATAATGGAAATTATGGCAAATGGAGCTTAACTCTTGTAAAAACTTTTGTGTCCTTGCGTTTCACATGGAATCAGCTGGTGAAAGTAGCTGTTTACTGTCTATCTAACCTGAAACAGTCTTCTTCGGAGTAAAATTCCTATTAAGGTAGACCCTTAAGAAAATCCCTTATGTGGGTCTTGAGAGCCTCATGACCTCCATTTTTCCTTCTAATGGGAAGCAGTTCAAATGGAAAGACTTTAATTATTATGCACAAGCAGCCTATGCAAAAATCTCTGACTCCTTCCAGAAAAAGGTTCTCTATTTCCAATTAGAGAGAAGAACCTGTAATTTCTGTGAGTCCCCTGTCATTCATCTCTTACTTGTTTGCTTTTTTGGTATACCTATAGGATCTCTCTTTTTTTGTTTTCTGGAAAAGATTAAGGGAAAATTTGTTTATCAGAGTCATCAAGAAGGGGAAAGAAGAGGATATGATTCTAAGTCATGATGGATACTTTCATTCTGCATTGAGCAAGACAATCCCCCATTCAACATTTTCTTGATCGTCCCTTTGGGAACTTGACTATAGGCAACAGGGATATACCTCTGGAGTCTATTCCCATTTTAGCTCTATGATCTACTCCTATAGGAGTAATGCAGTCTAGAAACGGTTCAGGCAGCTGAATGTTTTATATATATACTCTCAAAAACTTTTTTTGGTTTAAAGCCACTAAGATAAGTGTTTAATAGAGATGATATTCCACCGTGTGACTCAATGGTATATGGTTACCCTCTGTTACGTACAACCTTGAATAACATGAGATAGTTTAATATTGGAGGCTTCATTCATCTCACATCAGGGATACATTAAAAACCATTCAGTTTTACTAATTAAAACATATTAAGTTCACACATAGCCTAAACGCACTGAAGGTTTAAACCCAGCACTATAATTACTAGGACATAATTAGACTTTGATTTTCATTACCTTATGACTTCAATTTCATTGCAATCAAGACCTAAAATATGATCTGCTCTGGGGAGAGGAGGGCAGCCTTAATTTGGAAGACTCCAAGATAATTCTCTTCTGCCTTAACTCCTTCAGTAATCAGGTATCCCTTTTATGGCTTTACCTATACTTCCTTCTTGCTTAGCGTCTGATAGTCAACCTTGATCACTAGCATCTGACAGTCTATCACTTCATCGCTAGTGAGTCATGTTGACTCACTGAAGACAAGTATTACAGCATTGAATCTTTGTGTCCATGTGTCTACCACAGTAAACAGCAGATATTTGCTGAAAGTTTGTTGACTACAAAATCAACCTACTTTCTGATCTCTCTACTTAAAATTATTTTTTAAAGCAGATCTTAATCTTGACACTGGGAACTCTCCTGTATATATCACTCCCCTGTCCAAAACTTTTTATTGGATCTCTGTTATCTAAATACTAAAGTTCAAAATCCTTAGCCTGGTATCTTGCACAATCTGTTGCTAATCTGATTTTCCAACTTCATTTTCCATTCCTCCAAGGTACCCTTACATTTTAGCCATCGAATTTATTTTCTGTATATATGCTGTATTCTTCAACCTACATATCTTTGCACAAGCCATTTCAGAAGTCTGAGATGTCCTAATCTCCATCCTCATGTTTTCAAATCCTACCAATCCTTTAAAGCCTCCCTCAAATAATAGTTTCTATCGAGGTGTACAGCCTCCTATCCTGATCCTTCCTGTGCCAGTCCTTTATCTGCACATTCATTAGGGCACTTTATCTGCACCTTAATTAGGGCACTTATTCCATTATTCCAATATTTCCATTATTGTTCTGCATGTTACTCATTCCCCCAATCCCAGACCAAACTAAAGCTTGCTTGAAGTCTGTTTCTGATTCATGTTCTTTCAGTTCCTACACCTGTGTCTTACACTCAGCAGGTATATAATTATCATTGTCTGAACAGATATGTATTTAACACCTATTATGCTTTCCAGAACATCATTCTGTTTAAACATGACAGTAGTCCTGTGTATTTATCATTATTATTATCCTCATTTTGCAGATGACAGTCTAAGACTTCTTGTGTTGTCTATGACAGTGCTCATCAAACTTTAGGGTGTATCAGTATTATCTGGAGGGGTTTTTAAAACACAGATCACTGATTTCTGATCCAGTAAATATGGGGTGAGTCTAAGAATTTGCATTTTTATCAAGTTCCTAGGTGATGATGGTTATGTTATTCCAGGGACTACATTTTGAGAACCTTGGTCTGTGGCCTTACAGCTGCATTCCTATCTCAACTTCTTTGAGTGAGTGCTTGAGCAGTAATAATTTTCTTTATTGACATATAGTTGATTTACAATATTATATTAGTTTCAGACGTACAGTGTAGTGATTCAATATTTTTAGATTATACTCCATTTAAAGTTATTATAAAATAATGGCTGTATTTCCCTGTGTTATGTAATATATTCTTGTCGCTTATTTATGTTATACATAGTAGTTTGTATCTCTTAATCCCCTAACTCATCTTGCCCCTCCCCCCTTGCCTCTCCCCACTGGTAACCACTACTTTGTTCTCTATATCTGTGAGTCTGTTTCTGTTTTACTTTTATTCATTTGTTTTATTTTTTAGATTCTACATATAAGTGATAACATACAGTGTTTGTCTTTCTCTGTCTGACTTATTTCACTAAGCGTAATACCCTCTAGGTCCATCCACATTGTTGCATATGGCAGAATATCATTCTTTTTATGGCTGAGTAATACACACACACACACACACACATCATATCACATCTTCTTTATCCATTCGTCTGTTGGACATATGGACACTTAGGTTGATGGACACTTAGGTTGCTTTCATATCTTGGCTATTGTAAATGCTGCTATGAACATGGTGGTACATGTATCTTTTCAAATTGTGTTTTCATTTGCTTTGGATATAGATCCAGGAGTGGAACTGCTGAATCATATGGTAGTTCTATTTTTATTTTTTTTCAGATGGTCCACACTTTTCCATAGTGGCTGCACCAATTTACATTCCCACCCACAGTATACAAGGGATCCCTTTTCTCCACATCCTCTCCAACTTTTGTTATTTGTAGACTTTTTGATGACAGCCATCCTAACAAGTGTGAGGTGATCTCTCATTGTGATTTTGATCTGCATTTCTTTGATAATTAGTAATATTGAGCAACTTATCATGTGCCTATTCACCCTCTGTATGTCTTCTTTGGAGAATTGTCTGTTCAGGTGTTCTGCCCAGTTATTGATTGGGTTGTTTTTTTAAAAATTTATTTTATTTGTTTTTGGCTGCATTGTGTCTTTGTTGCTGCTCGTGGACTTTCTCTAGTTGTGGTGAGCGGGGGCTACTCTTCATTGTGGTGCACGGGTTTCTCATTGTGGTGACTTCTCTTGTTGCGGAGCACAGGCTTCAGTAGTGTGTCACGCAGGCTCAGTAGTTGTGGCTCGCAGGTTCTAGAGCTCAGGCTCAGTAGTTGTGGCGCGTGGGCTTAGTTGCTCCACGGCATGTGGGATCCTCCCGGACCAGGGCTTGAACCCATTTCCCTGCATTGGCAAGAGGATTCTTAACCACTGCACTACCAGGGAAGTCCCCAGGTTGTTAGTTTTTTTGATATTGAGTTGTTTGAGCTCTTTACATATTTTGGATATTAACCCCTTTTGGGGCATATTATTTGCAAATATTTTCTCCCATCCCATAGGTTGTCTTTTCCTTTTGTCAATGGTTTCCTTTGCTGTGCAAAAGTTTTAAGTTTAATTAGGTCCTATTTGTTTGTTTTTGCTTGTATTTCTTTTGCCTTAGGAGACAGATACAAAAAATATTGCTACAGTTTATGTCAAAGGGAGTTCTGCCTATGTTCTCTTCTAGGAGTGTTATGGTTTCAGGTCCTACATTTAGTAGTGATTTAGTTCTTTAATCCATTTTGGGTTTATTTTTGTATTTGGTGTGAGAAAAATGTTCCAATTTCATTCTTCTACATGTAGCTGTCCATTTTCCCCAGCACCACTTGGTGAAAAGACTGTCTTTTCTCCACTGTATATTCTTGCCTCCTTTGTTGTAGATTAGTTGACCATTACTATGTGGGTTTGGCTCTGGGTTCTCTATTCTGTTCCATTGAGCTATATGTCTGGTTTTGTGCTAGTACCATGTGGTTTTGATTACTGTAGCCTTGTAGTACAGTCTGAAGTCAGGGAGTGTGATTCCTCCAGCTTTGTTCTTTTTTCTTAAGATTGTTTTGTCAATTTGGGGTCTTTTGTGGTTTCATATAAATTTTACAATTATTCTAGTTCTGTGAAAAATGTCAGGGGTGTTTTGAAAGAGATTCCATTAAATCTGTAGATTGCTTTGCATAGTGTGGACATTTTCAAAATATTAATTCTTTCAATCTAAGAACACAGGATATCTTTCCATTTCTTTGTATCATCTTCAATGTCTTTCATCAGTGCTTTACAGTTTTCAGAGTACAGATCTTTCAGTTCCTTGGTTAAGTTTATTCCTAGGTATTTTCTTTTTTTTTGATACAATTTTAAACAGGATCGTTTTCTTTCTTTCTCCTTCTGTCAGTTCATTATTAGTGTATAGAATAGCAACAGCTTTCTGTATATTAATCTTGTATCCTACAGCTTTACTGAATTCATTTACTAAATCTAGTGTTTTTTGGTGGAGACTTTAGGGTTCTCTATATAGAGTATCATGTCATCTGCAAAAAATGACAGTTTTACTTCTTTCCTTTCAATATGGATGCCTTTTGTTTCTTTTTCTTTTTTGGTTGTTGTGGCTAGGACTTCCAATACTAGGTTAAATAGAAGTGGCAAGAGTGGGCATCCTTGTCTTGTTCCTGATTTTAGAGGTAAAGCTTTCAGCTTTTCACTGTTGAGTTTGATGTTAGCTGTTGGTTTGTCATAAATGGTCTTTATTATGTTGAGATATGTTTCCTCCATATCAGTTTTGGTGAGAGTTTTTATCATGAATGGATATTGAATTTTGTCAACATCTGCATCTATTGAGAAGATCATGTGATTTTTATTCTTCCTTTTGTAAATGTGGTATATCACATTGATTGATTTGTGGTTATTGAACCATCCTTGCATCCCTGGAATAAATCCCACTTGAACAAGATGTATGATCCTTTTTATATATTGTTGAATTCAGTTTGCTAATAATTTGTTGAGGATTTTTGCATCTATATTTATCAGAGATATTGACCTGTAATTTTATTTTCTTTTCCTCTTTTTTTTTTTTTTAGTGTTTTTGTCTGTTTTTGGTATCAGGGTGATAGTGGCCTCGTAGAATGAATTTGAGAATGTTCCATACACTTCAATTTTTTGTAATAGTTTGAGAATAGGTATTAGTTCTTCTTTATATGTTTGCTAGAATTCCCCTGTGAAGCTCTCCAATCCTGTACTTCTGTTTGCTGGGAGTTTTCTTTATTATAAATTCATTTTTACTACTAGTGATTGGTCTGTTCAGATTGTCTGTTTCTTCTTGATTCAGTCTTGGAATGTTGTATGTTTCTAGAAATTTGTCCATGTTTCATAGGTTGTCTAATTTGTTGGCACATAACTGTTCAGATTATTCTCTTATGATTTTTTTTGTATCTCTGTAATATTGATTTTTATTTCTCCTCTTTAATTTCTTATTTTGTTTATTTGAGGTTTTTTTGGTCTCCTTTATTTATTTCCTCTGATTTTTATTATTTCCTTCCTTCTGCTGACTTAGAGCTTTGGTTGTTCTTTTTCTAATTCCTTTATATGGTAGGTTAGGTTGTTTGAGATTTTTCTTATTTATTGAGGTAGGCCTGTATTGCTATAATCTTCCCTCTTAGAACTCCTTTTGCTGCATCCCATAAATTTTGCAAAGTTGGGTTTTCATCTTCATTAGCTTCAAGGTGTTTTCTGATTTCCTCTTTAATTTCTTCATTTGCCCATTGGTTGTTTAGTAGCATGTTGTTTATTCTCTAAGTGTTTGTGTTTTTCCCATTTTTCTTCCTATAATTGATTTCTAGTTTCATACCATTGTGGTCTGAAAACATGCTTGATATAATTTCTATCCTCTTAAATTTTTTGAGACTTGTTTTGTGGCCTGGCATGTGATCTATCCTGGAGAACATGTGTACTTGAAAAGAATGTGTATTCTGCTCTTTCTGTATAAAATGTCCTGTAAATATATATTAAGTCCACTTGATCTATTTGGTCACTTAAGACCACCATTGCCTTATTGATTTTCTGTCTGGATGATCTGTCCGTTGATGTAAGTGGGGTGTTAAAGTCCCTTACGATTATTGTATTATTGTCAGTTTCTCCCTTTATGTCCATTAATATATGCTTTATATATATAGGTGCTCCTGTACTAGGTGTATATATGTTAACGAGTGTTACATCCTCTTCTTAAATTGATCCCTTTATCATTATATAATGTCCTTCTTTGTCTTTTCTTATAGCCTTTGTTTTAAAGTCTATTTTGTCTGATATGAATATTGCTACCCCCACTTTCTTATCATTTGCATTTGCATGAAATATCTTTTTCCATCCTCTCGCTTTTAGTCTGTGTCTTTGGCCCTGGTGAGTCTCTTGTAAGCAGCATATACGTGGGTCTTGTTTTTTAATCCAGTCAGCCACCCTGTGTCTTTTGATTGGAACATCACTTCCATTAACATTTAAAGTGATTATTGATGGGTATGTGCTTATTTCTAGTTTGCTACTTTTTTTCTAGTTGCTTTTGTAATTCTTCTCTGTTCATTTTTTTCTTCTTTTAGTTTCTTCCCTTGTGGTTTGATGGTTTTCCTTAGTGCTATGCTTGTGTTCCTTTCTCTCTAATTTTTGTGTATCCAGCGTAGGTTTTTGATTTGTCATTTCCATAAAGTTCATACATATTGCCCTATAACTATATCTACTTGTTTTAAACTGGTAGTCATTAAAGTTTATGTTCTAAAAGATCTGCATTTTTAGTCCCCTACCCAACATTTTGTGTTTTTGATGTCATATTTTACATTTTCATGCTTATCCCTTAGTTCTTTATTTTAGTTATGGTTGATATAGTTTTTGTCTTCTAATCTTCATACTAGCTTATTTAAGTGGTTGATTTTCAGCCTTTAGCATATATTTGCCTTTAGTATTGAGATTTTTCCTTTCATATAAATACTTCTTAAATAGACTTTTCCTTTCCACTTAGAGAGGACACTTTAAGTTTCTTTTAGAGTAGGTTTAGTATTGATGAGCTCTTTTATTTTTTGCTTGTCTGAGAAGGTCTTTATCTCTCCTTCAATTCTAAATGATAGTGTTGCTAAGTAGAGTATCCTAGGTTGCAGATTTCTCCCTTTCAGCACTTTAAATATATCATGCTACTCCCTTCTGGCCTGCAAAGTTTCTGCAGAAAAATCAACTGGTAGCCTTATGGAGGTTCCCTTGTATATGAGTTTATATACTTGCTGACTTTAGAATTGTCTCTTTAACCTTTGCCATTTTAATTATGATATGTCTTGGTGTGGGTGTGTTTGGGTTGATCTTGTTTGGGACCCTGTGTTCTTCCTGCACCTGGACATCTGTTTCCTTCTTCAGGTTCAGAACGTTTGCAGCCATAGTTTTATCAAATACATTTTTTACACCCACCTTATCCTTCTAGGACCCCTATAATGAATGTTGGTATACTTGATGTTGTCTCAGAGGTCCCATAAACTATTATCATTTTAAAATTTGTTTTTCTTTTTGCTGTACTTATTGGATGATTTCCATTATTCTGTCTTCCAGATCACTTATGCATTCTTTTGTATCATGTAGTCTGCTATTAATTTCTTCTAGTGTGCTTTTCATTTCTGTTATTGTATTTTTCACTTCTGACTGGTTCTTTTTTATATTTTCTAGTTCCTTTTTAAAATTCTTATTGGTTTCATCTAGTCTTTCTCCTAGTACAGTTAGCATTTTTGTTACTAATGTTTTGAACACTTTATCCAATAAATTATTTATTTCTGTTTTGTTAGCTGTTTTGGGTTTTTTTTTCTCTTGTTCTTTCAAATGAAACAAATTACTCTGTCTTCTCATTTTATTTAAATTTTTCTGTCTCTATGAAATTAGGTAGAATGGTTATCTATTACAGTCTTGAAGGGGTGTCCTTGTATGGGAGTGTCCCTAAACAATCTGTGTGTGCCCAGTGACTTTGGTGTGAGAGCTGGATCCAATGTGAAGAACTTGTTGTTTCTTTCCCCAGGGTGTGCTGACAGCTTTCACCTTGGTAGGAGGTGGGGCTGGTGATGGCGGGGATAAGGCCAGAGCCAGGAGTGAGCCAGGGCTTCTCCTCTGTTCAGTGGCAACACCAACCTTTTGGGGTCAGAGTTGGGTCCCAAGATGCTGGAGCAAAAGCCCTGAGTGTTGGGTCCGATCTGGCTTTTTTACCTCTCCCTCCCAGCACTGGCACTCTCACCCAGTGCTGGAGCAAGAGGGGCTGGAGAGGGTGCTTGGTGTGGGTCTGGGTGTAGGCTGTGATGGCCCCAGCCCCAGTCAGGGTCCTGGACTGCCTCTGATGCACTGCCTCTGTAAAGTGCCGGTAGTGGCTTCCACTGCCTTTCTCACATGCCATTCCAGGTCTGAGCTGGTTCCATCCCTTACAACTGAGTTCTCCCTCCAGCTTCCTTCAACTGCAGCTCATCCTAGTGTGGAGCTGTGGCACAAAGCTCATGGGGCCAGAGTGTGGGCACTCAGTTCAGTCTGGGGCATGTGCTGGAGCAGTCAGGGGAAACTGACCAGAGTCCCGGGCAGTTTCAATCTGCTTTCTCCACCATGTTTCGAGAGCTAGCAAGTGTGTGTATGCTCTTCACCAGCAGAGTCTAGGTTTACTACAGCCCTCCTTTTAGTTTCACTGGTTTTCTAACCAGCTAAGGGGACTCATCTTCCTGGTGTCAGACTCCAGGGCTGGAGTGCCCAATATGTGGCTCTAACCACTTATGACCAGGGAATAGCTCTGTCCCTGTAATCCCCCTCTTCTTCTGTGTCCTCTCCCAGGGCTACAGGTCCTGACCTCATCACCTCTCTTCCCTTCCTACTTGATTCTTTGTGTATCTTTCTTACGGCCTTGTTTGTATAAGAATAAGAATATCTCTTCAAGTCTCCAGTGAGTTTTCAGTGAGAATTGCTCCACGTGTAGATGTATTCCTGGAGGGAGGTAAGCTCAGTGTCTTCCTACTCTGCCATCTTGATCTCTCCCCAACAATGATAGATTTTACATGATTGAAAGAAATAGTGAATACATTTAATTCCAAACTGCCTCCTCTGTAACTGATATTTAATTTAATTTAATTTGTGAGATTAAAAATAAATTAGAGGGAAGGGCCACAAAGTGAAGGAAGGAAGGGAGGGAGGGAAACAGGGAGGAAGGAAGGAGTTTTGTGAGGAAGTCTGTATTGTTAACTTATAGTAAATTACATTCCAGTGATAGTGGAAAGCAATTGAGAATGTTAAATCATGATCCACTACTGCCCAGTGGTAAAATTTTAGGCCAGTTGAGGAGAATGTAAAATATTTCTACTATTCCAAGTTTATGGATGAAAAAAGGGCTTCAGGAAGTTTAATTGTACTTTAGACTCAGAAGTGTCCTTTTTAAAATCATGTTGAATGAATGAAAAATTTGTCTGCCAAGAACAAGTTTTCTGACTTTTAACCTTAATTTTCTCACAAAGGGAATAGGAAAAGAAGCTCTCTGGAGGATTGTTCAAATGCAGACGTATTTTACTTCTTGGATGTTGTTAATGGGAATGCTGTAGTATAGATTTTCTTTTCTTTCTTTCTTTTAAAAAAAATTCCTGAGAAGTAAGATAATACAACACTTAAAAATTGAATAATATAAAAAATACCCTCCATTTTGGGCTTTTAGGATTGGAATTAAAGTTTCTCATAGGTGATTTCCCATCAAGTAGGGCAAAGGTTCACCTGTGTGGATCTTTCTGAGATTGAAATTTATTTTTATTTTCCCAAAGGTTTCTGAGAATTGACCTGTTACTGCTCTTTGACTGTCTTCAGAGATGGTGTGACCTGGTATGACCCACAGCATATTAAAATTCTGAGATAATGAGTTAAAAAAAAAAGAAAAATCCACAATTTATGGGCTGTTATTAAAAGACACAGGGTTGTAAATAAGATGATTATTTGAAAATAGAAAAAAGACATTCTTAGAGGATATTATTCAGGTCCTCATTATCTCTAGTATATTCCTGTCCTGTATGCTTAGCTGCCCCCTGCCTAGTGACCTCCATCCAAGGGCTCTTTCTAATATGATTGTATTATTGCCCTGCTTAGAATTCCTCAATAACTCACCGTTGTCTACAGGAGAAAAAAAATCTAAATTTTGTTTTGTATCTCATAGAGAGTTGTATGTGAGCCATTCCACTGTCCATTTTGTCTTAAGCTGCACTGATATTGAGCTCACTGCCCTTCCCTCAAACATGACGTTCTTTCTCATGCCCCCCCCGCCCCGCCCCTTTACGTTTCCCTTAGCTTTCTTCACTCTGGAAAAACCCTTCTATTCCAAACCCCGTCTAATACCTCTTGTACTTTGTTCTTGTTATTACTAATTTTTAACAAGCCACATGCTGTCCAGGCCTTGTACTAACACTTCCTCTTTTGTGAGGCCTTAACTACCCAGGTTGACATGGGTGTGCCTTCTCACATACCCCTCCCTCTGTGGGAGGTTGAATAATGCCCTCCAAGGATATCCAGGTCCTGATCCTTGGAATCTATGAATTTTACTTTATATGTCAGATGTGACTTTGCTGATGTGATTAAATTATTCCGGATTATCCAAGTGGCCCCAAATGTAATCATAAGTGTCCTTGAGGCAGAGGGAGAAGCCTACATAGTGACAGACACAGAGATTGGAGTGACGTGCCTTAAAGTTGGAGGAAGGGGTTGCAAGCCAAGGAATACAGGCAGCCACTAGAAGATGGAAAAAGCAAGGAGGTGAATTATTCCCTAGAGCTTCTAGAGGTAGTGCAGCCTTGCCAACACTTTGATTTTAGGCCAGTGAAACGCATTTCAGACTTCTGGTCTCCAGAACTACAAGGGAATCAATTTCTCATATGTTAAGCCACTAAGTTTATGGTAGTTTTTTTACAGTAGCACTAGGAAACTAATACAACTTCTTTGCTCTGTACATTCCTTCATTTTAGAAGAGTTTCATATTTTAATAATTATTTGTGCACTTGCCTTCCCTTTAGATCAGTGGATATCTACTCTGTCAGATCCAACAACCTAATTTGTCATGCTGCTTTCACTGTCCTGAAGTGAAATTCATCTATACTCGTAATCTGAAAAATCTAACACAATTCCCTACATATAATATATGAAGAAATGCAAGTAGTTTGTAATAAAATGATATTTACTTCTATGTGTTAATATTTGGGCATGATTATATGTCAAGACAGCTAAAATAGACACTAGCTCCTATAATAGAACCATTATGAATCTGGCAGCTCCATATGCAAACCAATGCAGATGTGTTTTGTTGGTGATTCAAATCCTGTAAGAGACATTGCTGTTCATGACGTTTGTTCATGAAACCACATAGAACTCTCGGTAAGTTCCAGAAAATAAAAATAAAAACCAAATGAAAGCATAGTCATCCCTTGACTTTCATGGGAGTTGCATTGTTGGAGAATTCAAGGTAAATTAAAACTGTATGAAAATTCTTTGTGCTTATTGGTTAAGTTCTGGGCTTAGATAACTTCAAAAAATGTTTTTACCACATGTCTGGTAAGAAATTGGGAAGCCATGTTGGATAAGAAACTTTTCTTCATGTGTGAAGCATCCCACGACCTGCAGAATGTCCAACATCTTGAGCCTCTGGCCACTAAATGCTAGTAGCACCTTGTAATCATTATTGTCATAACGATATCCCCACAAATAGTCAAAATCCTCTGCTGAGAACCACTGCTATGTACTCTCAGAATTGCTGTTTCACATATTTTGAGGATATTTAGGCATATATACATTTATTTTATAGTCATGCAATGTACCTCTTTATCTCTGATCATACTGTTTGCCTTAAAGTTTATTTATGTAAAAGCATTAAATCCAGGTCAGCGTTTTATACTTCCTGTTTGCATCATATATTTTTCTGTGTGTTTACCTAAACATTTTCTTTGCATACAGTTAGATCTTGCTTTTATATCTACTCTGATAATCTCTTTCTTTTAATTGCAAATTTTAGTCTACTAACATTTGTTTTCAATTTGTTATCTATATTTTCTCATCCTTTGTTTTCATTTCCTACATTACTATGAATATTTTATAGAATCCTAATTTTTTATTGACTGCTTAGTTCTAGCTCTTTGAATACATTATTAACTCCTCAGTTTTTTCTAAAGTCATATATATTTTAAATAAATTGTGAGAGAAAAAGTCTTTTATAATTACCCATGCTTTTGTAATCATTTGTTTAAACATTGATTGCCATTTTGGATGCTTTTTATTCATTCCTGAAGATCTGAATTTCCCTCTGATATAATTTCTCTTCAGTCTGAAAAACTTTTTTTTTTTTCAGCATTGTCTTGTCAGGACAAATTCTCTTAGCATTCCTTTATTTGACTTGATATGTCCAGGTATGTGTTCTTGGAATTAAGTCAATTTGAAGTTTGCTAAGTTTTTTGAATCTATAAATGTGTATCTTTCACCAAATAGGGAAGTTTTCTGTCATTATGTGTCCAAATACTTCTTCTGCCCCATTTTCTCTTCTGGGATAAACAGCTGTATATAAGACCTTTTGCAAGTGTCCCATATATCTCTGAGGCTCTTTTTACTTTTTTTCCAGCCTTTTTCTCTCTCTTCTCCAAATGTAATATTTTCTATCGATCTGTTTTTAAGATCGTCACCTCTTCCTTCGTCATCTTGTATTCTGCTATTATATTCTCCAGTGAATTTTTAATTTGAGATTTTATACTTTTAAAGTTTCCCTTTGGTTCTTTTTTTTTTTTTCATTTTTCCTACTTATGTGCTGTTTCTATTTTTCCATTCAGCAGAAGTGTTTTTTTGTTTTTTTTTTAACCTCACTGATCATAGTTAAAATAGTGACTCTAAAGTCCTTGTCTAATGGGTCCAGCATCTGGGTCATCTCAGGGTTAGTGAACTGTGGGTAATTATTAGTCAAATCCATTTCACCTGCCTTAACTAATCAAGGTCCTCTACAAAAGACCTGCATGTCCTCCAAGTGGCATGTAGCCTAAACAATAAGATGTTTGCCTGAATTGTTTTATAGGAACTTGGAGTCAGCTGTGTCTAGTTCGAACTGAGCCAGTTAAGACTGGATAGGGCCACTGACTTTCCAGCTGGGCATGTGTGAGTATCTGCTTGGTGACTTTTTGACATCAGAAGGCCAAAAGTCCACCCTCATATCATGCTGAGTGCTTCTATTTTTTGAACCTACAGAGGTCTGTAGCTTAGCTACACTCGTGCAGAACAATTACTGCACCTTTTTGTAATCACCGTTCCTCAGGCCTCAGATTGCTGTACTTTTTTATTCTTTACCCCATAAATACCCCAAGCCCTTTGTCTTCAGGGAGGTGGATCTGAGACTTGCTCTTCTGTCTCCTCTCTTGGCTGCCTTGTGAATAAACCCTTCCTTTGCTGCAAACCTTGGCGCCTCAGTGTTTGGCTTGCTGTGCATCAGGCCAAACAAACCTGGTTCCGTAACATTAGCATTTATCAATTGTCTTTTCCTTTGAGAACAAGTTACATTTTCCTGGCTCTTGGTGTGTCAGCTAATTTGGGGGTTATATACTGGATATTATAAATGTTGTGTTGTGGATTATTTGGATTGTTATATTGCTTCAACAAATGTCGATAGTTTTGTTTCGTTCAGACAGTTAATTCAGATAGATGAAAATTGCTGACCATCACTACGTGTGGTGGGCAGTGGTTCAGCTCTGAGTTCAGTTATTTAAGCCTCAGGTCTTCGTTGCTTTTAGTCATCCCTGTGCAAGCCTGATTCAGGGTCAGCCAGTGATTTCCTTCTCTGCCTCTCTCCACTCTGGGGTTCCTTTATCACTCTCTAGTAGTTGTGGTTACTCTCAGCCTCCTTTCTCTGATTCCTCTGGGTTAAAAGATGATTAGTTTTTTTAATCATAATTTTAACCATCACTTCAACTGTGGCTGACCTCAGGGTAAAGCTGCAGCAAAACAAGGAACTCTATTCAGTTGCTCCAAATTTCAACTCTCCTAACCAGATATGCCTGCTTATTAGTCTCCAGATCCCTCTAGATCTTTCCATTAGGCTTTTTTTTTTTGGGAGGGGGGTTGTTTTTTGGTTTTTTTTTTTTTTTTTGCATTTTGGCCAGGGATGATGACTGTTCTTTGTGAGAGGACTGGTTTCTTAAAAGCTCACTCTTCCATATCAGAAGCATATTAATTTTCTTTTTAGGAAAAAAAAAGTCTTATAGAGGTATTAAAATAAATCACTGCTAGTTAAGCTCTGTCTTATTTTACATGAACTTGAAGTTGTCAAGCACAATTTGTGATATGTGTTCTGCTTACATAGGTATTAGACTGTCTTTTGCTCTAGAAATTCAACAGTTTCTACATCTGTAATAGTTCAGACCTCTGGATAGCAGAGTGCTTGTTTAAAGCTACTACCATGTCTTGGTTAAAAGTGGGAAGGTTCTGTGATAATTTTGCAAATGGATGAAAATACTAGTGGGCTTTCTTTGAACTCACCCTGGGTGTTAATTGCCCCTATCTCTGAAGGCAGCAGGGAAGAGGGAAGTTGGCAAGGAAGAGTAAGAGCAGCCAACATTGCCTCTCTTTTCTCTGTGCTCTAGTGAAAAGGGGATGAAACATCACAGAGAGATGAAAATCTTTTGGTTTGCCCTGAATCAGGCCAGCCCGCTTGATGACTCAGGGAAGGCATTGACGGGTACAATGTTAGAAGAAGAAAGTAACAGCAAGGGCAGGTTATGAACATATTGTTCTGCCTGTAAAATAGCTACTTGCCTACTTGCCTGGTACAAAGAATGATTTATCCAGGGAAGAATGCCCTGTAGGGAAGTGGATCAAAGGAGGAAACCAAGAAGTGAGATGAACTGGAGAAGGGCTTTTCAAACTTTAATGTGCAAGCCAGTTTCCTGGGGGACCTTGTTCAACTGCAGGTTTAGACTCAGGAGTTCTGGGTAGCCCTGAGATTCTGCATTTCTAACAAGCTCAGGGGTGATGCCAATGTTGCTCTAAGTAGCAACAAGCCAGAGGCTTTCTTATAGCAGCATTTTACCTAGAGCTGACCCCTGGTGCCAGGTGAGAAGAGTTAAATGATGATTTCATTTATTTTACTGCCAGAGAAAATTCCATGGAGGAAAGCAGAAATATTTTTGCTTGGGTTGGTCAATTTTTGTGCATATTCAAAGTATGATGTTAATTTATTGCCAAGGATAGCACTTATTAAGCTCCCACTCATTCTGACTGCTGTGCAACAACACAGCTTGTTATGTGTTGTGAGGTGTCAACAGCTGTGTTATAGATGCTAATGCAGTTTCCCTCACTAATAATTATTATCAGCTACTCTTTTAAATTTGAGACTATTTTACCCTGGTATTCTTTTTGGTGCATTTCATACTGTACTTCAAATCTTTGGGTTTTTTGTTTTCCCTGTGTGTTAAGAAATGAGCATCTATTCCTATTTGTAATTAAGCATGAGTTTTTATGCTATTTTTTACTCTAGTTTTTAATATTTATGATTAATAAACACAGAAAAATTAAATACCTTATTCTTTGCTTTGTAGCTGTATTCTCTGAAACACAAATTGAGACTGGTAGAAAGACAAAGGATTGTCATGCCTTATCTGGGTTTGGAGAGCAAGGACACCAAAATGTTAGACCATTAGAAATCAGAGTATTATGATGGTTTAGTAGGGTGATGGAAAATAATATTAGAGAAGTATTTCCAGGGAAATTTGTTAAATATGATTGGCTAATTTTTAAAATATGATGTCAAAAATAGTCTTGAAAATTTATCTGACACTCCCTGCGTTTCAGTCACCCCGATCTTAGCATTGTCCAAACAGAACTCTTTCCCAATTACTTTGTCTTTGCTAGTTCCACAGCATATTCTGCCCTGAACAATTAGCTGCACATTGAGGATTTATAACTCTCATTCTACAAATATTCTATTATTTCTATAATGCATTGTTGAGAGGCACAGATGAAGAAGTACATTTTAATTCAGTAGACAAGAAAGACCTATTCTCAAAAAGCAAAAGACAAAAGAAAATTAAATAAACCACATAAATGAGAGGCAAAGTAATTTGGTGATTCAAAAGAGATGGACAAAGCCACATTCCTTTGAAAACTTTAGGGGAGCTCATAGGAAAAGAGAATCACAAAACCTGATCTTGAAGGATTGGTAAGTTTTTAATAGGCATACAGGGCTGTCCATGCTTGGAGACCTTCCTCTCAGAGGCTCACATGATCATAGACTTAGAGATAGGAGAGTATAGCATGTTTAGAGAATAAATGCTGTAAATCAGTTATAAGTAAGCTGAGTCTCACCCTGGTCAAATCTCAGCTTCAGTTCTTTACACCATTGAGGTATACTAATGTTATTTTCACACAGATTTAGGTTGGTGTTTGGATTATCTACTACTGTGAAATAAGCTACCCCTAATAGCTTAAGAGAGCAACCCCACTTATTTTCGCCTCATGATTCTCTGGGTTGACTGGGTGGATTTTCTGCTGTGTCATATGATGGAAGTCAGAAGTCGGTTGGGGCTGAAGTCATATATAATCTTGACAAGAACGCTGCCATAGCTAGTACTCTCTCCCTCTTCATGTGGCCTCTCCCTATGGTTTCTTCAGGTGTGGATTGGCCTTCAGGAAAGCAGGACTTATTACATGGTGATTCAGTGTTCCCAAAAGTGAGAATTCCAAGAGAAAGGAAGTGAAATCTGCCTGTCTTCTTAAAAACTAGTCCTGGAATTGGCACCCCTGCCATATTCTGTTGGTTAATATGTGTCCCAAAGCCAGCGAGCTTAGTTTCAATGTGGGAGGGGACTATATAGTAAGGAATATCAGATGATGTGGTTCATTTGGGACCATCTTTGGACACTAGCTACCCCAGTAAGTAATATTGAAGGTTTAAATTATGAAATGTCCATGGAAATTTAAACAGGAAGACACCATTTTGCCTTGGTAGAACCATCTCATGGTTGCATTAAGACTTGGTGATCAGTTTGGCAGTGGAATGTAGGGAAGAGAATATTAGGACAAAGCTAAGATTTGAGCTTGTGTAGCTATAAAAATTATGGTATAGTAGTAATGACTATTTATACAAAGCAAAGAATTACAGTAACTTATTCATAGAAAAACAATGTCAGGAAGCAGATCTTCAGTGTAAGATTATGAACTTGGCTGAATCTAGGTTACCAGCAGAACACTTATGATATGGAAAAGCAAGTACACAAGTGTGTCATTCGTAGTGAGGTTAGAGCAGGAGATACAAATGTGAAAGTTATGTCAACAAAGGTGATAGGGGATAAGGGTTCTTGTGCATACAGCTGAGACACTGGTGAAGGAAAGACATCCAAAGGTTGGATTTGGGAACCTTTTGGAAAACTCTTTTTATGATAGAGAGAGGGAAAAAATGAGCCAGAATGGGGAGAGTGGTAATGAGGTAAGAGATGCATAATAAGTTAGATCAATATCATAGTGGCCAAAAGAGTGTTTAACAATGCTATTTGCTCCAGAAAGTTGGAAGAACACGAAGCCTGAGAAATGTTGTTTGAATAGTAATTGAAAGGACAGAAAGGAAGGCAGTGATCCTTCCAGGGAATCTCTCAGCAAATGTTCTCTAACCTCAAGAGATGCTGGAAAAATACATGTATGGTGCTTATTGCCTCTCTAGAGGGAAGCAAACTCTAGCAGCATAGAAGGCAGAGGAAGAGCTATTGGGTCAGCAACCAACAATGTTTGCCATACTTCAAAAGTCTTTATGTATTTTACTCTTTTTCTTGTTTTGTTTTTCTGGCTAAAATTTTCAGTACTTTGCTGAATAGAAGTAGTAAGATCCTGCATTCATGGTTTTTAACTGGACTTGAAAGTTTCTAATATTTTACATTTGAGTATGAAATTTACTGTAAGTTTTGGAAGGTAACTTTTATTGGTTAATAATAGTAGTTAAGAGGGCTTCCCTGGTGGCGCAGTGGCTGAGAGTCCGCCTGCTGATGCAGGGGACACGGGTTCATGCCCTGGTCTGGGAAGATCCCACATGCCGCGAAGCGGCTGGGCCCGTGATCCATGGCCGCTGAGCCTGCGCGTCCGGAACCTGTGCTCTGCAACGGGAGAGACCACAATAGTGAGAGGCCAACAAACCCCAAAAAAAAAAAAAAAAAAAAAAAAGAATAGTAGTTAAGAAAATTCAATTTACTCTCTGCATTACATTTTCTGCTTCTGTTGAGATGATGATATGTTGTTCTTCCTTTAATTTGTTAATGTAGCAGATTATACTGATAGTTCTCAGTGTAAAACCATCCTTGGACTCCTTGAAAATTACTTGACTTCCAGGGAAAAAGCTCAAGTTGGTTGTGATTGTTATTATTGTTTGTTATGCATTGATGGCCTCAAATTTTGTCTGCAATTTATTTAAATTTAATTACAATTTACTTAAAATTTAAATTAATATATTATTTGAAATTTGTCTGCTGTGGTCCTTTCTCATAATGTTCTTGTCAGATAATAGTATTAACAGTTTAATAGTGTCATAAAATGAGTTGAAAACCTGTTCCTCTCTGTGGTTTTTCTTGAACTTTGCATTAGAGGAGAATGATCTGGTTTCAGAAGGCTGGTTGTAATGTTCATTTGAATCTTGTAGGCTTAAAATAAATAGTCTTTTGTACATTTAAAATTGGTACCACATCCAGAGATTTGTCCATTCTTCATTTTTGACTGTGTTTGTGTGTATATCTTCACTTTACTGTTTTTTTCCAAAAACAAAATTGCCCTTAATTTTAAAAAATCTTACATCCTATCTTTGGTAGGCAGAATACTGGCACTTCCACTTCCAAAGAGGTCCACTGCCTAATCCTTAGAACGTGTTAGTTTGTTTTGTTGCATGATGAGGGGCAATTAAGATTGTAGATGGAATTAAGGATTCTAGGCATCTCACTTTAAAATAAGGGCTTTATCATGGATTATCTGGGTGGTCCCAGTATAATCAGCAGGATTCTTAAAAACGTCAGTGTGATGCAGTATGAGAAAGAATTAACTATTGGCTTTGAGGATGGAAGGGGGCTACAAGCCAAGGAAGGTTGATGGCCTCTAGAAGCTGGAGAAAGCAAGGAAATGGACTCTCTCCTAGAACCTCTACAAGGAATGCAGCTCTGCTGACACCTTGGTTTTAGCTCATTGAAACACACTTCAGACTTTTGACCCCTCCCAAATTGTAAGGTAATACATATGTTTTATTTTAAGTTACTAAATTTGTGGAAATTTTTTATAGCAGCAATAGAAATTTGCTATTTTGGTATCTGGAATGTGAAACCTTAAAATGTGAAAGTGCCTTTGGAGTTAGCCAGTGAGCAGAGGAGGAAAGAATTTTGAGGAGCCCGATAGAACAAGCCCAGATAGCCTTAAAGAGACTGCTAGCAGAAATATGGATGTTAACTGTTACTAAGGGCTCAGAAAGAAGTGAAGAGCATGGTAGAGAAAACATTTATTGTTTTAGAGAAAACCTAAGTCCTCATGAACAGACTTTGTAGAAATATGACATGAAAGGCTCTGCCAGTGGGGATTCAGATGAAAATGAAATGAGCATGTTATTGGAAATTGGAAGAAAATGGTGGAAACTTAGCTGAATTGTGTCCTGCAGTTATGTGAAAAGCAAAGCTTGTAAATGATGAAGTTGGATATTTAGCCTGTGATTTCCACACAAAGGGTTGAAAATGTGGCCTAGTTTCTTCTTATTGCTTATAAAAGAATGCAAGAGGAATGAGTTATATCGAGGAAGAACTGTTAATCAAAAAGACACCAGGACTTCATGATTTGAGACATTCTCAGTCTGTTGCAGGCTGAAAAAGATGCTAACATGAGGATATTCACCCTAAGGAAAGTGTTCTCTGAAGAGAAATCCAAAAGCGTGTCTGGACAGACTTTTGCCAGTGCCTTAGAATAATCAAAAGGTCAGAGTACTTTTGGACAGAGAACTTTTTTATCATTATGTCATGGATTTATCCGTAAAAGTGCTTATTTCCTTAGTCATTTGTCCTGTATTATGTTTTTTGGATAGGTTTTATATAGTACTTTTTGCTTATCCCTTTACACGAAAGTGTCTTGAGTTTTGTTTGAGGCATCACTTTTAAAATATATAGGGATTGCGGCGGGCACTGGAGTGGGTTGGGGCTTGGCCGGTGTGAAGGGCGGCCGAGCTGGAGGGAGGGCGGGGTTCAGGCCCCTATCCCGGCCAGCAGCAGCTGCTGCCATGGCTTGTTCGAGTCTGGTCCTTGTGCGCTTACGGCGTCCGCGAGTCCCCAGAGAGGCCGCTGTAGTGTTGGCGGCCACTGCCCTGAGGCCGCGGCACACTCTGTGAGGACGGCAGGGAGTCCTCACCCTCCCACTGTATCAGGTCTGGAAAGTGATCAGAGTAGCTAGTGAGTGCCTCGAGACCACAGAACCGGTGGGAGGCGGCGCTAGGAGGCACATCCACATCTGCTTCCTCCCTAAAAAACAGTTGTGCCTAAATCTGGCGTTGTGCCCGTCCCTGCACTGAGCCAAAGGACATCGCTGTGAAGTTCAGATCCTGGTTCCTAGGAACAAAGCTGATCTTGTGAGATAAAGAGGAATCCCACCAGGAAGATGACTCATCTGAGTGGAGGCCTCCCACCAGGGCTACAGAACAGAGGAGGATCAAGGCCAAGAAAGAGCAGACCCTAGATGTGCATAGCTGATTGCACTATGTGATCCTTGTGCTCCACAAGCCACCCGTCAGACTGTGAGAACCTGAGGTTTGAGCCAAGTTTCAGGAGAGCCCAAACTTTGTAGTTCTCTACATGTTTCCTCGATCCACAGAAAATGAACAGATCTCAGGGGCCAGTGTCATTTGAGGATGTGAGCATGGGCTTCACTCAGGAGGAGTGGCAGCACCTAGACCCTGCTCAGAGGACCCTGTACAGGGACGTGATGCTGGAGAACTATAGCCACCTCATCTCAGTGGGGTACTGTGTTATCAAACCAGAGGCGATTTTCAAATTACAGCAAGGAGAAGAGCCATGGATGTTAGAGGAAGAGTCCCAAAGTCAGAGCCACCCAGACTTCTGCGTAGTTGACCTGATGGAGAAGAGCCAGGAAAAGGAAGACGAGCATTGGTGGAAAGTTGGTTTTGTCAACAACAAAACACCGACTAAAGAGAGAAATAGTATATTAGGAAAAAAATTTTCTCTGGATACAAACTTTATTTTATCAAGAAAAATACCTGGTAAATATGACTCATATGGAATGAATTTGGATTCTCTTTCAGAATTAATCATTAGTAATAGACTCTCCTTTGTAAGGCAGCTTGATGAGTTTAATACACATGGGAAATTACTCCTCTCTACAAAGCACAAGAATTCTCATTCTAGAGAGAAATCTTTAGAATATGATAGAACTGGAAAAGCCATCAGTCAAAATGAGGACTTATTTCAGCATCAGGATACTCAAACTCTGAATATTTCTTTTGAATATACTGAATGTGGGAAAGCCTTCAATGAGGGGGAAACTTTCATTACCTATAAGAGAGAAAGCTCATGGGAGAAGCCCTATGGATGTAATGAACATGTCAAAGCCTTTCCTGATAGACCAACATTCAGTGTTCATCAGGGAACTCATACAAGGGAGAATCACTATGAATTGAATGACTGTGGGAGGTGGTCTCTTCATGAGAAGTCAACTTTAAATAAGCACCATGGAGTTATCATGGGGAAGAGATAATATGAGTGTGTTGAAAGTGAGAATCATTTCAGCAAGAAGTCACTCCTTCAGTGAATTTATAAAGGAGAGAAAACCTTTAACTGTTATGAAGATTGGGAAGTATTCTGCAAGAAGCCAAATTTCATTCAGCATCAAGAAACACATATAGGGAAAAAAGTCTATAAAATTAATCAGTGTGCTACTGCATTTTGCAAGAAGCCAAAGCTTCCTACATATCAGAAAACAGATATAAGAGAAAAACTCTGTGAGTGTAGTGAATGTGGGAAAACCTTCAGCCATAAATCATCTCTCATCCTACATCAGAGGATACACAGAGGGGAGAATCCCTATGAATGCACCAAATGTGGGAAAACCTTTGGGTATAGGTCAGGCCTCACAGTACATCAGAGAACACACACAGGGGAGAAACCCTATGAATGTAATGAATGTGGAAAAAATTTCTGTGAGAAGTCAAATCTCCATGTACATCAGCGAACACATACAGGGGAGAAACCCTATGAGTGTAATGAATGTCAGAAAACCTCCAGTGATTGGTCAGCTGTCACAGTACATAAGAGAATACATACCGGGGAGAAACCCTATGAATGTAAGGAATGTGGGAAAACTTTCTCCCAGAAGCCAAACTTCATTAATCATCAGAGGAGTCACACAGGAGAGAAACCCTATGGATGTCACAAATGTGGAAAATCCTTTTCTGTGAAGTCAAAACTGAGGGAGCATCAGAAAACACACACAGGAGAGACACCTTATAAATGTAATGAGTGTGGGAAAACTTTCTACCATAAGTCATCCCTCACAGTACATCAGAGCACCCACACAGGGGAGAAACCCTATGAATGTAACCAATGTGGGAGAACCTTCTATCAGAGAACACACTAGGGAGAAACACTACAGGTGTAATGGAACCTGCCACCAGCATCTCGACTTCACTAAACATCAGAGAAACAGCACTAAGAAGAAACCCCTGTCAACATCCTGAAACCTTCACCCTCTTTTTGGACTCACTGCATAGCAGAAGCAACCTGGGGCTGAGGTGGGGGACCCAATATATATGAGAAATCTTTTGCCTAGAAGTGACATTTCATTGAGTAGCAAATAATTAATATTTGATAACTTTTATTAATATTTTGAAGATGTTACAGTGTCAAAAAAAGTTTAAAAAGGAGTCCTTTTCTTTTGCAGAATATGTATAAGTATGCTATATAGAGAAACTTCACACGATAGGTTTGCTTACTGGAACGCAACATTATAGTAGGAAGTATATATATATTTGCTTAATAACTCAAAGTTTTTATTTCATAATTTTAATATGAATATGAAATGTATAAGTTGTCCCATACTTAATACCTATGTATTTTTTGTTTTAATTGAAATTTTTACTGAGATAATTGTAGATTGTAAGATGCAGTTGTAAGAAGTAATACAGAGAGACCCCATGTACCCTGTACCCAGTTTCCCCCAGTGGTAATATCTTGTAAAAATATAGTACAAGTATCAGCCAGGATAATGATATTATTGATATAATCCACCAATTAGTTCAGAGTTTCTCAATTTTATTTCTACTCACTTATGAGTATGTGTGTTTAGTTCTGTGCAATTTTATCACATGTGTAGGTTTATGTATCCATCATTGGCTGTGGCATCTGTTGACTGTGGTATCTATGACCGCAGATATTTCATGATATTCAGGGATTATTAGTTTCTCCGGTATTGTAATTATGTTTTTCAAAAGAGTCTCTATATTTTAGAGATGGAAAAATAACATTTGCTACAGCATTCAGATAATTGAAATATAGGCAACAATACCATGAGCTTGGAGATATATATGTATTTAATTGGATCACCTGTTCTTTCGTTTCCAGGATTTGTTTATATAACTTGTATGTTTATTTGTTGACTACATTAGGTTACAAATACTTTCTCCTAGACTGTGGCTTATCTTTTAATTTTATTTATGCTATATTATACTTCATAGAAGTTTTAAGTTTTGATGCAAATATATCAATCTTTTCTTAGGTCTTTTTGCTTTTTGTTTAAGAAATTCTTTTCTAGACTGAGATTACAAAGATATTCTTCCAAAAGGCTGAAATTTTGCTTTTCATGTTTATATTTTTAATCTATCTGGAATTTTTTTTTTAATGGTGTAAATTAGTGGTCTACTTTTATTTTTTTTTGCAAATGGAAAAGTCAGTTGTCTCAGGGCCACTTTTGAAGGTCTGTGTATTCTTTTCCCAGGGCTGCAGTAACAAAGTACCACAAACTG
This sequence comes from Monodon monoceros, assembly GCF_005190385.1. Taxonomy (NCBI): domain Eukaryota; kingdom Metazoa; phylum Chordata; class Mammalia; order Artiodactyla; family Monodontidae; genus Monodon; species Monodon monoceros. Next base: position 72,342,752 of record NW_021703782.1, read on the forward strand.
GGTGGCTTAAAATACTAGGAATTATTCTTCCAGTTCTGGTGGCTAGAAGTCTGAAATCAAGACATCAGCAGGGCCATGCAGTCTCTGAAGGCTCTAGGGGAGCCTTTCTCTCAGCTTCTGGTGGTGGCTCTCCATCCTTGGTGTTCCTTGGCCTTACAGCTGCATAACTACAATCTCTGTCTCCATTGACACATGCATTCTCCCTTCCTGTGTCTAGTTCTCTGTGCTTCTTTTGGAGCCAGCAAGGCCATGGCCCTTAACTGTCTGCTTGTCCAGACCCTTAGGTGCAACCTAGTTGCCTCAAACCTAGCTTCTGCCGGTGCACAGCATGCGCTGGTGGAAATGAACAGAACCCTGCACCCACCCCCATCCCCCTGCCAAGGACAAAGGCCCCTCCATATCCCCTGCCTCTTGTTTATAAAAAAGTACTAGATTTATGGCTAGCACAGTTTCAAGAACTTGGCCCTAAGAGAATGGGATTAACACTGTTGCTTATAATAATCTATATCTTTGTGGGCATCAAAATAATTGTAGCTTGTTCTGCCCGTATATGTAAATGGGCAACTACAATTGTCAGCGAAGGGATGCTACAGACCCATGTCAACATCTCCCACTCTAAGAATATGGTGCCCTATGTCAGCATGAAGTTACAGAAGACAGACCTTCGACCATAATCCAATAAAAATGGAATGATGTTCTGACAAGTGGGGATTTATAAGCAGCTTTTGGTAGGAAAAAGCTCTTTGCAGGAAAGAGCTCTCTGCAGGAGGCCCCTTTTGTCTTGTCACTAACCTTAAACCAGTTTCCCCCATGCTTTACTCATCTCTGGCCCTAGCACACTTTCAGATCTTTTGATCACATAATACCTTGCCTAATCTGTTGGTTCTTTCCATAAATCAAAGAAGCAGAAATAAAGAATAAGTAATTAACAGATGACCCTAGCTTCCCCTTCAGTAATCTCGTGAACAAACTGTGTGAACAAGATGGTATTGAAAGAAAGATCACAAGAAGTCAACAAGCCTGCATGACAAGCCTGCGTGCAGTGGGGGATGGCAATGACTCTGACCTCCTATCTCAATGATTAACTGAGATTACTTACCTTTTCCTTTAAAAACTTCTCATGGCTGAGCAGAATCTTGGGAGGTGGTTTATGGGGAGTCCACTATCTCCCCAGCATTCTGATTAAAAGCAACTTTCCTTTCTACAAATATTTGTCTCTCTTGAGTATTGATTTCTGAGCAGCAAGCATCCAGACCTGATTTGGTAACACTGGGACTTGCAGCACGAGGTGTGTGGAGGGTGGGGGTGTCTTTTCTTTTTATTGCCTTGCTGCACAGACTAAACATCTAGGACAACCTTGACTAGAAGTGGTGAGTAGACATCTTTGCCTTGTTCCCAGTCTTAGGAGGAACCTACTGTTTATTTCACCGTAAAATATTATGTCAGATATATGTTCTTTCATAAATGCCCTTTATTAGATTGAGGATGATTCCTTTACTTCCTAATTAATTGAGAGTTTTAAATCATGAATGTGTTGAATTTTTTCAAATGCGTTTTCTACATTATAAAGAGATGTTTTTTTCTTTTTTAGTACATTAATATGACGAAATACGTTGATTTTGAATACTAAGGCAACCTTGCATTTCTAGGATAAATCCTACTTGGGCACGATGCATTACCATCTTTTATGGATTAGAAGTTTCAATTTGCTATATGTATTTTTTTTGGTGGTACACGGGCCTCTCGCTGTTGTGGCCTCTCCCGTTGCGGAGCACAGGCTCCAGATGCGCAGGCTCAGCGGCCATGGCTCACAGGCTCAGCCGCTCCGCAGCACGTGGGATCTTCCCGGACCAGGGCACGAACCCGTGTCCCCTGCATCGGCAGGTGGACTCTCAACCACTGCGCCACCAGGGAAGCCCACCAATTTGCTATTTTTTAAAAGAATTTTTGCATCTATGTTCATAAGAGTTATTGATCTATGATTTTCTTTTCTTGTGATGTCTTTGTCTGACTTCGTTATGTAGGTAATGCTGGCTCATAAAATAAGTTGGAAAGTGTTTATTCCTAGAAGAGTTTGTGTACAGCTGTTACCATGTCTTCTGTAAATGTTTGGTAGAATTCACTTGTGCCATCTGGCCTGTACTTTTTTTTGTGGGAAGGTTGTCAGCTACAAATCATTTGTTTAATAGGGCTATTCAGGTTTTCTCTTTCTTCTTGAGTGACCTTTGGTAGTTTGTACCTTTCAAGGACTTTCTCTATTTCAACTAAGTTGCTGAATTTATTGGCATAATTATTAATAAAATTCCATGCTGCTTTAAAAAATAAATAAAAATAAAATAAAATATATAGAGAGACATAAATTATACATTTAAAAAAAATTGAGAATCTTTGTATTTCGTGATTTTAATTCATTTATATTTATTGTTATTGCTGGTATATTTGTTTATATATCTACCATTTTATATTTTCTTCTATTTGATATAATTTTCTTTGCTTATTTGATTTATCTTTCCTGCATTTTATATGATTGATAGAGTTTTCTTTTTTATTATTGTATCTTCTTTCTACTGGTTTGGAAATTGTACTTTCATATCTATTACTTCAACATTTATACTTAAATTTTTGCATAGGTAGAATGTCCAAGCTACTTTTCTGCATTTAAAAAAGATTTTAGCAATATGCTCACTGTCATTCCATCAAACTCTACTCTTTTGTTAATTCTTGGTTATTTGAATAGTCCCAAGAATGTTCCTCTTAAAATCCTGACTCTCAGTTCCTTGACCTTTTCTCCTCTAATGAACTTAATCTTTCATCCAACCACAAAGTGTCATTCTATTATCCTACCCTGGACTTTTTCATTACCAATAAATTTCTTCTTCCATAATCCCAACTGTAAGCATCCTGATTTCCAACCACTGCTTCTTCTCTTTTTATCTCATACCTTCTGCTTATGCCTTAAATGTTTTATTTTAAAACTTATTTAAATAAGTTTTAAAAAGCTGACTCAGACCTATAATTCATTGATTTTTACTATACCACATCTCTCTTTGATTTTTCTAAAACTGAAATAAATTACCAACTTGACATCTTGAATTTCAACTTGATATTTTTAATGGCATACTATCATCCTCCAAAAGATGAGGAAATATAAAATGAGAAGAAAACCAAAACAGTCCTAACACTAACCACAACTTTTCACATGTTTCTTCTTAAAAGAAAGAGCTGATAGAGGATATTAGGAATAGGATCTTTAATGTAGTACTGTATGTGTCCATAATGAGGGATTTAAAGCAACTAAAAGAAAAACTCTGTGTTTCCTGAATTTTAAATCCCACTTCATTGATAACTCAGTTTTTTTTTTCATCATTTGGGATTGAACTCAACATGAAAACTTTTATTAGAGGATCAAGTTGGAAAAATTGATCCAGAAATCATACATCTAGACATATGCAACCAATTGTCATATATCTTGTAAAAAATAGAATTTGTTCATTTATATATACACTGATCACATTTATTACGCATCTGTTTTTTGTCAAGCACTGGAATAGAAGCTGGGGATTCAAAGATGAGTAAAAGGCAGACAAAAACAATTGCCAAATATATTTATTAGAATAAGAATAATTTATAAAGAAATTGATAGTTTAGTTTCCCTGAACGTATTATTTGTTCAGAACAAAAGACCCTGATTACGCCCTTAGTGAACCTCTTCTAAAGACATCTATGAATAAGAGGATTGATAATATATTCTAAATTATTTAATTAAAATGTACTTAGAGGCATTTTAGAAAAGATAGAGCAGAAAACTGAGGAATAAATTCAAAGACTATACCTACATTAGTACAGCTTTCAGTAAAACCCCAAAATGGTTTTAAAAAACAAATTATTTATATATTTATCAGATTACCTTGGTCTCTGGGTCATCTGTGGTTCTATCTCACTGTACCTTCACTGTTTTGGGTTCCAAGGTGAGGAAGCATACTTTATCTGAGGGAAATCATTCTTGTGGGAGAGAGGAACTAGCAATGTTGAACTAGCCAATGGCTCTTAAAGTGTCTATTCATACATAGCTATGTTCTACTCACATTCCACTGACCAAAGCAAATCAGATAGCCAAGGCATTGTCGATGTGTGAGAGGAAATATGTCTCTAAGAGAGGAGAGAAAATAATTGGGAACAATAAACTGATATAAATGAAATATAAATGAGTTTTTAAAGAAAACAGAGTAGAAAGATTGGTAAAAAAAATAACAGAGAACATATATTCCAAATAAATTTGTTAGTGTTTTAGAAATTCTAATTAGTATTGGCCTTATATGGTTAAAGAGGAAGATGGTTATACTGATCAGGGTTAAACTGCATATAACAGAATTCTCTCTAGTTAGTCAGAAGGGAATCTTTACACCAAGAAATAGAAATTTACAATATTATTGAAAAGGCCAGAAATAGGTTCCAGGCTAAATTTAAGGAACTATTTCTAGGCTCAGAATTGATCTACCTCTGCTGCAATTATAAATTTACCTCTGCCTTTAAAGAAAGCTGACAATTTAGGAAGCTGCTGTTACCAATGTTGACTGCAAACTACACTGCTTCTGCCATGACCAGGAAAATAAGCTGCAAGTTGAGAAGCGGCTAATAGATCTCTAGAGCCACATCATATCTGCTGTATTCTGGGCCAGCAAAATACATGCTCTACTCCCTATCTCCTCACATGACATTTTTAGGAATCAAAGTTCACACAAAATCATTAACTGGTGGAATATGTCTCATTGAGAAACCTAGCTACAAGAGAATCTGGGAATGTGTTCTTTTTTGTAACAGAAAGGGTTTATTTTCTCTTTATAATATTTATGCTATTTGATTACAATGTTTATGTTTTCTGATCTACCCTAATGACACAAATAAAGAGAAACAAAACTTAATTAGAAATTTGATAAAATTATGCATGTTTTATATTGTCTTTTTTCAGAAGTCTTGTATATTAGGTAGAAAATTTAGAGTCCTAAGAAATGAAGGATATTCTTCTTGAAGCCTAATAAATAAAAACAAAATTAGCAATGGTTTACATTTAATGAACTCATTTGAAGAGAACAAACATACTGATTAAAATTTGTCATGAAATTAAATATACTTTGGTTTGTTTACTTATTCACTTTTTTTAAAAACATCTTTATTGGAGTATAATTAGCACTTTTCCTCCAAATTTTGTTTAAAAAGAAAGAAAGCTACAGGTAAATTGAAAGAACAGTATTTGAATGCGTGTTTACTGTTTACTTATTTCACCACCTGTTAAACTATCGCTACATTTGCATCCTCTCTCTCTCTCTCTCTTTCTCTCTCATACATGCTTTATTAAGGCCCTCTACACATGACTTAGTTTTTGCGGGACCATTTGAAAGTAAGGTACACATATCACGATACTTCACCCTTAAATATGGTTCTCAGCTTACGACGGTTTGACTTATGATTTTTCAACTTTATGGTGGTACAAAAGCAATACACATTCAACAGAAACTGTATTTCAAATTCTGAATTTTGATCTTTTCCCGGGCTGGCAATATGTGGTAGATACTCTTGTGATGGTAGGCAGCAGAAGCGAGCCACAGCTCCCAGTCAGCCACGCAATCACAAGGGTAAACTATTGATACACTTACAACAATTCTGTACCCATACGGCCATTCTTTTTTTCACTTCTAGTACAGTATTCAATAAATTACATGAGATATTTAATACTTTATCATCAAATAGGATTTGTGTTAGATAATTTTGCCCAACATAGGCTAATGTAAGTGTTCTGAGCAGGTTTAAGCTAGGCTAGGCTAAGCTATGATGTTCAGTACGTTAGGTGTATTCAATGCATTTTTTTACTTTTAAGATATTTTCAACTTACAATGGGTTTATTAGGATGTAACCCCATCATAAGTTGAGGAGGATCTGTAATTCAACATGAATATCCTAAGAACAAGGACGTTTTCCTACATAAGCACAATACTATTAACACATCCAAGAAATGTAACATTAACTCAATGCGAAATGTAACTTTTAGCTTTCTCTGCATTAAAAATGAGGTTGGAATGGATGTTTACTGAACCTAGGTACATTATCTTTCATTTTTAAGTTCAAGAAATGCCTTCCCTTGTATAGGGGTTGACTTTGATGTCTCAGACTGTCACTATCCTGTCAGCCCCTGAAGGTGAATTTTCTACTCAGTTCCATTCAAAATCATTTTCCTTCTGGAAAGAAATTACCATAAATGGAGCAATTTATTCCTATGATGGCCTGAGAATAAACTCAGGGTAAGTTGAACTTGCCATGCCAAGTCAGGCTCTGATAGAACACATGTGTTTGGTGTCAGCAGCTGGTGTGTTGGCCATGGAATTCCTTTTCAAAGTGATGAACAGGGATAAAATGTGATGTTTTTGTTTACCTGTTTGGTTTTAATGACGTGCACAAATAATAAGAATAGAATTAAACATACTCTAGTTATTGCCTCTGTTACTTGTGTAACTGATGTGCAGCACATTAATATAAAATAAAATTCAGAAGGAAAAGCAAAAATATCTGTTTTCTTTTATAAATTTTATAATTTATAAAATTCATCTGAACTCCCTTTGTGGCAGTAAGTTGCAAAGTCACTACCCAGACCATAACTAATTACAACCTCTTTTATATTATTCATGTCTACAGAGAGGACCTTTAAAAGCATATAAAATTGTTTGTTAACCCACTTTAAGAGCAGTCCAAAATGCAGGGAGAGAAAGGTGGAGACTTCTGAAATAGAAAGAAGCAGTTTCCTGGGTTGATTGCCCCTTAATAACCCTGGATTTCCTTTGGAGATATAATTACTGTAAGTCACACTTGCACATTTCAATTTTAAAAATGGCACAAGCTTTCTGTATACCCAAATATGAGTATTTCTGGAAAAGTTTAAAGCCCACTATTCTTAGATGTTCGTTTAGCTGTTCCAACACCTGCCACTTCCAATACAATGATGAAGAGGCTTTCATTTTATTCTTATAAGAATTTAAAATGAATCCAGATTGGACTTTACACGGTTTTCATTTTCTTTCTAGAAAGTTAAAAATTCTGAGATAGAAATTTCAGAATTTTTAAGGTTAACAATAGGAAAAGTGGTTCATGAAGAAACCAGTCTCCACTGAGGGCTGAGGTATCATCTGTGGTCTCCTCCATCATTTTGGAAAATGTCTACAGATTATTTGATAGTATTCTTTAATGCATATTATGAGGAGCTAATAGATGTTTATTTAGTGTTTATTAAACACTAAGATACATTCAAACCTTTGGGAAAAACTTAATTCAATTTGAACATATAAGTCTAACAAAAGGGGAAGACATTTGTTCAAGGGATTAAGGGTAGTAATCGTAACAGGAAATGTGTATCTATCTTTTTGTATTTTAGCTAGTTGGGAGATACCAGGTTGTTTAAAAGATGGTCTCGAGAAATAAAAGTACATTGTGGTAGACCTTAGAAAGAAAAGTTAACCATTTAAAAAGATGATTTAAGAACATATTTATAAGGATCTGCCATGTTCAAAGAGCTGTGTAAAGCATATCTCCAAAAAACAATGAAAAAAGGGTTTCATATATTAGTTCTCTTTAGAAAAGAGGTACCAATAATCCAAATGAAACCAAAAAAAGCATCATCTAAGACTTTCATGCCAAACCCCCTTTCACTCCTACACACACACCTTTGATCACTCAACTGGTAAGAATTCATCAGTGGCAAAACATTAATTGGTATATGGAGAGAGATGCTGTTTCCATTCTTATGAAGTAGAAGAAGTATCTTATTTTTCTATCTTGACTTTGCTTTTATCCCTGTGCACTACCCTTAGTTAATGTCTGATATCATTGTCTAGTAATATGGCAGATACAATGCTTAAATCATGGACCAATGGATACAACCCATCATTCCAGTTTTATCTTCTTCAGTGTCCCAACATGGACCATGCTCCCCAACCTTTGAAATTTTTTCCCCATTCTTGAACATTCATATTTTCTTAGTTTAGATTCCACCAAAACAGTCTTAGGGCAAGGATTCAAGTTTGTTTGGGAGGTGCAGGAGATATTAGTAGGAGAATGGAAAAGTGAGCCAGAGAAAAAAGGCAGCCAATAACAGGTTATGAATAAAGTGTTATAGATTCTCTTCTGTTGCAGGTAACTAGAGCTTAAATTCCACTGGGAAAACTCTGAGAGGCAGTGCAGAATCATCAGAGGCAGGGGAGCTGGGCATTTATATACAAATACAGGAGGTATTACTTCCCCTCATTTTGCCCAGTCATATCTATGGGAAGAGTGGCATTCTACCCCTTCAGAGAAAGCAGTCAAGCAAATGGATAAAGTTAGTGTTTGGAAGTTGGCCACTGAAGTAGGATGCCCAAGGGATATGAGCAGGGTGTGCCTCTGCCATTTGTGGCCTTGCTTATCCTTTTCCCTAACTCTTTACTCCCTGTCTCCTCCAACCTTCTACTTAACCAATTTCTTCTCAAGTTACCTCAAATATCATCATCTTAATGCCTCCCCTGATCGCCAAGTAAGGTTTACTCCTTTACTTATTATCCTCAATAACAGCTATAGTGGTTCTTATCTTGTGCTATTTTGTTCTGAGAATATTTAGGTACATGTTTCATTTTCACTCTTAAAAATGTGGTTAATAAAAACAGGGATTTTGTAAATTTATACCTCTTTCGGTATTTAGCAGAGTCTTGCACACAATTGATATCCCCAAAACCGTTTTGAGTGAATTTACTGAATTGAATGTGCCATGAAAACTGGGAATAAAATGCCAGTATTTTAGTATGATCTAGCAAAATGTAGATAAGCACATTTACTATAAAAATGCATTTATTCATTGTACCAAATGAAGCAAGGATTTATAAAGAAAAAATTGAAAGCACAAAGTGATTTGATATACATTCTTTTCAACCTGATTGTGATAACTTTTCTTTAGCTTTCTCTCAGCTTTTTGTTAGCTGGTTTCAAGCCCTCAAAGTCCCACAAGTTAAATACATTTTTAGTATTATTTACAACGTTATTATAAATCCCGTAGGACTGAAATCACTGCAGTTGAATCTTTCATTATTCTCACAGCAGGTAGTATCTGTTTGTCTTTATCATTCTGAAAGTATCTCTTTTTACTAACATCCAAAAGATACCTTTCTCTTGCTCCATATGCTTTTTTAGGAATGTGTCACATGTCATTCTGTCTGTTTTTTTCAATTTTCCTTCCTACACTATTGCCCTAGGCTCTCTCTTGTTCATAGTCTTGTTTCAAATTTGGAGTGCAATCTGCATATACTTAATTTATTAAAATTATTTAAAATCATAGCATATTTTAAAATAGATTTTTTAATAATAGAAGTGGGGAAAAGTTCTTGATAATCATCTTTGGACTGATGGAAAGAAAAAGTAGAGAAGATGAAATTGTAGGAATTTATTGGTTGGCTTTCATTCAATGGGTAAGGTTTTTCTTCATGCACTATTTGAAAGATAGATGTTTTATTTCAGGATTTCATAAAAGTATTGTCCATAATTCAGAAAGCATTTCACAAGCATTCAAGCATATCTATGTCAGGTCTTGCCTTTGGTTGTCCAGCATTTTTAAGTGATACTTTATGAGTGCACGTGGGTAGAAATATATCCAGGGATTATTGATTTACAATTCGATCAATAGATTATGATGATCATGTGAAAGACAGTACCTGAACATGAATGGACCTATGTATAATAAATAATGCTATTCCGTGACTTCATAGATGAATAGTACTATTATCATACGCAAACATTTGGCTAAATTTACCCTACTACCATAGTTAAAACATCCAAGAAGAATAGCAGTGGTTTTAGTCATTAGTATGGGCTAAATTAATATGTACTCATTTTCCTCTTGAGTTAAAACTCAAAACATAGTGTTTGCAATATTTTTTCCTAAATGTATGGATATCACCACCTTTAATCTCTAAAAAGGATGAGATTTGGATATGGCCCAGTAAGAAGGTAAAATCAACTATTATAATTAAAACATTTATTCGTCTCTGCCATGATATTTTATGCAGAATTTTGTACGTTTATTGTATGTGTTTCTACACTGAGACTTACAGAAATGAGATAATATGTATTATTGGTCTATACTGTGTCTCAGCCAAGAAAGCTCAGATTTGAGCCATTTAAATATATGAAATGGTAATTTCCCTTTAAAACAAACCATTTTCTAAGGCATTCTGGGCTTATTTCAAAGATGAGATTTAAGTCCTATGTACTTCTATCACTTACTACCTGTATGATGTTGGATAAATTACATAAAGTTCCTGAGCTTCACATTTCTTGTTTTGTAAAAGGGTCGTGATTAAGTGAGATACTATATTTGAAAATATTTTACAGCATGTTTACTATACTCTATAATTCTTTATAATATTTATGTATCAGATAGGAAAATTAAAATTACCTTGAGAGGAAAAATAGTTACCTTTATCTGATTTGACATTTAATCTTCCTTCACAGCTTGTTGTTTTTAATATCAAAAAGTCTTTTTCCGTTCCATCTAAGTCCCACTTGTTGCCTGATAATCTCAGGAGAGAACTTCTTAGCACGTAAATTTTACCAGACAAGCAGATAAACAAATATATCTGAAGTCCACTAATTCTAGGATGGAGATTATTCCTAGTGGATAGTATGCAATTCAGCCAAACAAACATATTTTCAAAGCCTCATGTTGTTGAGTGAAAGCAAACCACCCTGTGAATTTAGTTATGAAAAAATGCTGTAAAATCAATAAAACAGCAGGTTCTTCCTAACCCAGCATCTTTTCTGTCAATAAAAGTATACAATTATATGATGGAAAATATGACATTTAGGGAGATTTCAGTAGAACTAAAAACTATATTCCACTTGATATATTCAGAGACAATTTGTAGGTGACATGTTTAAACTTGCCTCTAAAGAGTATTAATTTGTTATGACTGAAAGGGAACAGCTGGGGCCAAGGACTGAATTGAGATCACAGCTGGGTAAACAACAGCCTTACACCCCCAACAAGGATATGTCTGGTCAGAGCCACCATTTCCTGCCATTGCTGTTTTAACCACCCAGGAATATCCCCCAATTTATCTTCCTGAATTGTATCCTCCATATTCCCAAGTGTCTGAAATTTTTATCAGTTCTGAGAAGAAGGGATGTTTAGAGTACTATTATTCTGGGAATATTTCTACTTCCCTCAGTATTGACTCAGTGTTGGAGAAACCCCAGGAAATTTCTTGAGAATATTGCTTGGGAAAATCATTCCAAATTTTATTCCTTTGATAGTGGGAAGAGGCACAGACTAGAAATTTAGGTGAGTCTGAAGGAAGAGTTGACAGTGGTTTCCCTACTTCCATATACCTCAAAAGATAACATGCCTAAATAGATACTTACTTCTTCTTCGGGTTGTTTCTGTGAATTTTTTGCTACATTTTGAATGGAATGTGTTTTTCTTGTTCATTTTTAAATAGAAACACTGTTAATTTTTATTTTCTATTATTTTTCCTTCATTTTATTGAGGTAATTCACATATCATGAAAGTCACAATTTTAAATCATTTTAAAGTGTACACTTCAGTAGTTTTTATTATAGTCACAGTGTGGTACAATCATCACCACAATTTAATTCCAGAACATGTTCATCACCCTAAAAAGAAATCCCATATCCATTAAGCACTAACGCTCCATCTTCCCCTCACCCCAGCTGCTAGCAATCACTAATTTACTTTCTGCTTCTATTTATTTGGAGAAGTGCAGTTGTTGGGTCGTATGGTAACTCTGTAGTTGGCTTTTTGAGGAAAGGCCAGAATGTTTTCCACAGTGGATGTACCACTTTACATTCCCACCAGTAACATAATTTCTCCACATTCTTTTTTTTTCTTTTAAGATCATTATTGGAGTATAATTGCTTTACAATGATGTGGGTTAGTTTCTGCTGTATAACAAAGTGAATCAGCTATACGTATACATATATCCCCATATCTCCTTCCTCTTGCATCTCCCTCCCACCCTCCCTATCCCACCCCTCTAGGTGGACACAAAGCACCGAGCTGATCTCCCTGTGCTATGCAGCTGCTTCCCACTTGCTATCTATTTTACATTTGGTAGTGTATATATGTCCATGCCACTCTCACTTCGTCCCAGCTTACCCTTCCCCCTCCCCGTGTCCTCAAGCCCATTCTCTACGTCTGCGTCTTTATTCCTGTCCTGCCCTCAGGTTCTTCAGAACCTTTTTTTAGATTCCGTATACATGTGTTTTCATACGGTATTTGTTTTTCTCTTTCTGACTTACTTCACTCTATATGACAGACTCTAGGTCCATCCATCTCACTACAAAAAACTCAATTTGGTTTCTTTTTATGGCTGAGTAATATTCCATTGTATATATGTGCCACATCTTCTTTATCCATTCATCTGTTGATGGACACGTTGGTTGCTTCCATCTCCGGGCTTTTGTAAATAGAGCTGCAATGAACGTTTTGGTACATGACTCTTTTTGAATTATGGTTTTCTCAGGGTATGTGCCCAGTAGTGGGATTGCTGGGTCGTATGGTACTTCGATTTGTAGTTTTTTAAGGAACCTCTATACTGTTCTTCATAGTGGCTGTATCAATTTACATTCCCACCAACAGTGCAAGAGTGTTCCCTTTTCTCCACACCCTCTCCAGCATTTATTGTTTCTAGATTTTTTGATGATGGCCATTCTGACTAGTGTGAGATGATATCTCATTGTAGTTTTGATTTGCCTTTCTGTAATGATTAATGATGTTGAGCATTCTTTCATGTGTTTGTTGGCAATCTGTATATCTTCTTTGGAGAAATGTCTATTTATGTCTTCTGCCTATTTTTGGATTGGGTTGTTTGTTTTTTTGTTATTGAGCTGCATGAGCTACTTGTAAATTTTGGAGATTAATCCTTTGTCAGTTGCTTCATTTGCAAATATTTTCTCCTATTCTGAGGGTTGTCCTTTGGTCTTATTTATGGTTTCCTTTGCTGTGCAAAAGCTTTTAAGTTTCATTAGGTCCCATTTGTTTATTTTTGTTTTTATTTCCATTTCTCTAGGAGGTGGGTCAAAAAGGATCTTGCCG